>NC_136983.1:8002750-8287750 GCF_032717465.1 Coenobita brevimanus | reverse complement strand
CATTATCATCATATCACCATTATCATCACCAGGACCATCACATCATTACCTCCATCACCAGGACCAACACATCATTACCACCATCACATCATTACCATCATCACCAGGACCATCACATCATTACCTCCAACACCAGGATCAATACATCATTACCACCATCACATCATTACCACCATCACCAGGACCACCACCTCATTACCACCATCACCAGGACCACCACATCATTACCACCATCACCAGAACCATCGCATCATTACCACCAAACCTGGACCATCACATCATTACCTCCATCACCAGGACCACCACATCCTCATCACATCATCATCAGATGGAGCATCACGCTATCATCATCATCATTACCATTACATCACCATCACATCACCATCACCATCACCATCACATCACCGTAAAGCCCATCGTATCATCATCACCATCACCATCACATCACCTTAAAGCCCATCGTATCAAATTCACCATCACCATCATAATCACCAAGATCATGACAATTAGCCTCACCCTCAACAACAAGGTTAGCACAAAGCTGTCATACACACCCAGCGCCACAATTACTAAAATACACATTTCATCCTCGCCTGTAGCCTAGTCAGAGAGTTGACGGTGAAGCGGCTACGGCAGAGGCGGACAGACAGCCGGGCAGGGGATCCACACCCGCAAGTCTGGCTGATGTTGCAGTATTCCTGCTCCACTCTCTTTTATCCCCTTCTTCCCTAGTACTTCAGTGATTTATGTATTTTATCATCAGACGATTTTCCGCTGATTGGGGAAGAGTTTTCGCCAGTGCCTTGTCATGTACAGCGCTCTTTAACTATCTCATAAATAAATTTAAATAAACAAACAAATAAATAAATAAGAGGCTATCCCAATTCCGATAATGTCGTCCGAAGACTGTAAAAAATAAAAAGAAAATAGGTCATCGGACTAAAAGGGTTAAGACAAAAGTAACATTTTTCTGTCTTTTTTGTGCAACTTAATCTGTTGTGAATGTCTTTTAATTTCTTGTTCAACTTTTACGATCCTATGACTCACTCTTAAGTAAATATAATCGTGGGTGTAACGTGGAATAAGACACTAGTAGGGATTAATTGGTGAAAGTTTTGACACTCCCTTGTTTCAGTGACTCTCTCTGTTAAGTAGAATCGTCTGAAATTAGCCAAGAAACATTAAATTTGAAGGTGCCACGACAGGAATAATGCAGAGAATGTTTCCAGCCTGCATCACGAGTACTGAAGTTCCTATGCTGCTCTAACTATGAAAAGAACGAATCTCGGTTGTTGCGGAGCGTTTAGGTGTGTAACATGCTCCCGTTTTTATTTCGGAGTTCATACTGATGATTAAATAAGTAAGTAAATAAATAAATGAAGATATAGTTAAATATAGATAGACGGGAAAAAGAAGAACAAGATATATAATTTGCGACCTGATTATGCGACTCATACAAAGGCTAGTGGGGATTTTGCACACTGCTCCTCGTGGTGCTGGTGCTGTATATAGTTATGTATAGTGTTCTAGATTGGGTGTGTGAGGCAAGGAATGCACTGCTTTTGTCCGTACACAAGCTTTGTTGCTTAAGATGGTATGACACTACTGAATGCGGGAGTTCACGAAGTGTACGTGAACTCGTCTAGAGCCCATCTTGAAGTTAATACTGTCACATAACACTGTCATTTAGAGATGAAAAACTCTTTTCGGTGCTACCAGAGGGATTGCAGTCTAGAACATTTGAAAACGTGCTAATTGTGTAGACCAAAGAATACATCATCAACATCCGGACCTCCTCTCCCACTCTAGGGCAGGGTGAGGAGTAGCAATGTCCAGACAACCCAAATTTGCCAAGCCCAATGGGCCACGCTTCCATTCACTCATCATTCAAGCCCCCGAAATCCTGGCTGTATCGGATACGCCAAAAGCATTCACCACGTTCTGTAGCTTCACATAATCGTATCCAATAGAGTCAATCCAGACGCTGCCATGTTAAAAAGGGGTGCCAAAATCCCTGATCATGCGCTCCTCATAACATTCATCCAGCCAGTTCGATCTCCTGTCGGTTCCCTATCCTCACCGATTACCTCTCTTCTTCACACATTTATCCACCATATCTCTCCACCTTCTCCTTGGCCTTCCCGCCTTCGAATTCTCTCAGACATACCTTTTTCACCACTCTATTGTTATCCATTCTTTCCACATGACCATATCATCTTAGTACACTCTCTTCGATTCTGGTGTCCACCGACTTCCTCAATCCGCATCTTTCACAAATCACAGTATTTCGTATCCTATCCACACTCTGTACCCCTCATACATTTCTCAGCAGTCCCATCTCCAGTGTTCTTACTCTTGACTTTTCATTCTCATGCCACACCATAGTCTCACATCGATATGTTAAAGTTGGCACTAACACTCCTTCATGTAATCCTCGTGCAGCTGGAACACTGAAGCCTCTGTTTCTTATCAAGGCCTTCATTGCACCAGCTACTTATATTTCTTGTGTCACTCTATTTTCAACTTCTTTTGCACATTTTCCTCCCTTTTCTCTCACTGTAACCAGGTATTTGAACTCTCTCACCAATTCCAGTCTCTCTCCATTCACTGTTACATCGCACTGGGAGTCACCTATCTCAATAACCATCACTTTACTCTTCTCTACATTTACTCTCAAGGCACATCGCTCACAGACATCAGCAAAACTCTGCACTAGCCTACCAAGTTCTTGTCTGGTACTTGCAAGCAGTACTGTATCATCAGCATACAACAAATTTGAGATATTCCATCCATCACCATTCATTGCCAACGCCATCCCTCTCTCCATTAATCATGTTTTTATTTCTCTCATCACCCCATCCATATATATATTGAACAACCATGGGGACATCACACAAACTTATCGCACACCCACACCGATCGTGAACCATTCACTAGATGTCCATTAACCCTAACACATGCCTCACTGCCGTCATAAAAACTCTTGACTGCACCTAGCAGCTTACCCTAGTCTACATCGTACCTGCGCAAAACTCTCCACAATCCTTCTCGTCCACTTTGTCATATGCTTTTTCCAGATCCATGAATGCCATAAACATCTTATGGTCTTTCTCACAATCCTTCTCTACTATCTGTCTCACTGCAAATATTT
Source organism: Coenobita brevimanus (assembly GCF_032717465.1). Classification (NCBI taxonomy): domain Eukaryota; kingdom Metazoa; phylum Arthropoda; class Malacostraca; order Decapoda; family Coenobitidae; genus Coenobita; species Coenobita brevimanus. The sequence continues at coordinate 8,284,599 of NC_136983.1, read as the reverse complement.
GGTCCACACATCCTCTGCCACTCCTAAGGCCACCCCGTTCATCACTCACTAGGACTTCTGATATCTCTCTTACTTTCTCTATAATAATTCTTCCATATACCTTCCCTACCACACTCAACAAACTTATGCCACAATAATTCTTGCACTCACTTCGCTCACCTTTACTTTTGTACAGGGGTACAATCACAGCCTTCTTCGACTCTGCAGGCACAGTTTCACTCAGCCATGCCTTCTTACATATCTCCAACAAACAATTTATTCCACTCTTTCTATTGCACTTAAGCATCTCTGCATACACCTCATCAGCCCCAGCTGTTTTCTCATTTTTCAGCCGCTTCACAGTACTCTTCACCTGTGCGAGTGTCACGTCTCCTGGTACTGGATTCCTTCTCTGCACACCCCGAAAACCTTTCATGTTTACAGCCGCTCTGCTCTCTCTATTTCCATTCATTAGGCTTTCAAAACATTCTTTCCATCTGGTCCTTACTTCATCTCAATGGGTTAATAATCTACCACCTACATCCTTCACACCATCACATTTCTTTCTGCTTTCACTTCTACATTTCCACACCTCTTTCCAGAATAACTTTCTATTTTCAGAGTAGTTCGCATTCATTTTTCTTCTTATATCCTTATTTACTATCGCCTTTTTCCTCTTCACTAGTCTCTTTACTTGCTTCTTGCTCTCAACATATTCATTTCTTATTTCAGCTGAACCCCTGTTCTGTAACCACTTTAGCCACTTCTTCCTCTTTTCCTCCACCGCTCTCTTAACGTCCTCATCCTACCATGCCGTACCTTTCTTCTTTGTTGTTACTCTTACCACACCACACACCAAGGAATACACAATATGTATAACCTTCCGGACCCAGATTCAAATCCTGTATGAGACAGGCCTAGCATGTATTCAATATGGAAGGTGGGTGTTCTCGCCGAAGTGGTAACATGTAGAGGTGTATGTATGTAGGATGACTACTGTTCCTTGGGAACAGATTGTGGAGCCTATGCCCAGAGTCGGACACAGGTAAAAGAAAAACAAAAAGGATACATATATAGACAGACAGATAGATAATAATCATAATATATATATATATTTTTCTGCCGAACAGGCCCCAATTACGACACACAGGCACTAGCAAATTGAACTGGGTTTTTCATGCCTAAATGACATGTAAAAAAAATTAAAGTTTGAAGTTGAATATGGAAAAATATCCTCAATTACGACTAAAAGAGGTCCCATGGAAGATCCTACAAAACCCAAGCTCAATGCCAGTATAAACACAGAGACGGATATCTGCATGATCATCAAGACCATCACAGACATCATCGTCAACAAGAGCACCAACACCAACACCAACACCACATACAGCTACACAAAGCACCACATCACAACAGCAACATCAGTAGCAACAAAATAAACAAGGCACTCTATATACCTTGCGTCGAAGGTAATAAGTAACACAGTGCATTATTGTTAGCATCCCAGTCAGAGAGATTAACGATGAAGCGGCTAAGGAAGAGACGTACAGACAGCCGGGCGGGGGATCGACACCCGCAACTGTATCTGACGTAGCGATCCGTCGTGGGTCTCTCCTTAAACACTGGGTTATTGAATACTTTTACGCATCACCATTCACTTCAGTCGAGTTTTCTGGTCTTCATTGCATTTCTATTAATTTAAAACCCAGGATTTTATGATTCACTAAGAGCTCAAGATAATCGTGTGGTTTTAGCAAAGAAGAAGAAGAAGAAATAAAGGATGAAGAAGACGAAGTTGAAGAAGAAGAAATAAAGGATAATGATGATGTTGATGAAGAAGAAGAAGAAGACGAGGGCAATGACGACGAAGAAGATTACGAAAAAGATGAAGAAGAATGGAAAAAAGGCGGAAGAAAAGAAACGAGAGAAGAAAAGAGCGTTATCTTCATAAGATTAATGGAATCAGCTTTGATAGTGTAAACACTAATGAAACTTGTAGCCTTCAGTGATTAACTTTAATCATGATTTCTAGATCAAATCGCCTGCTGTTGGCCAAAGTAATATGGTTGTCAATTTGACCTTAAAAGGTTTAATGGAGCTAGTATTTACACACTCAAGCTCAAGTGACTGACTTCCAAGTCAATTAAATCATCTGGTGTTGGCAAAAAAGCAACACTACAGTTGACGTGGCGATGAGAATGTTAAACACGGTAATCACATGACGTATTATATTATTTTATTTTATTTTTTCTCCAGACCACTTCAGCTCAGTAAAGATTATCGAAATGAAGGAGGTAGGCAGACCCTCCATAACACTTTTATAACAGGGTCTCCATGTAACCGAATAAATTGGCTTGAAGTAACACTAATAAACCATGAACCTGCGACCATACTGAAGGTGGCAAGTGACAATGTTTGTGTTAATAATTATGATGATTATAACAAAGAGCAGTTTCTTTTCACACAAATTACATGCCTGGCATATCAAACTATTTATCTATCCATCTATCCCTTTATCTTTCTAATTATCTATCTGTCTGTCTATACAAGGTAAATAACAACTGTTGAAGGAAGCAGTTATTCTTCTTTAAACTATCATCTCGAAACCTAAAACAAGGTATTTTAACTTGTATGCGTTTGAGCCAAGGGCAGAGTATAGTTTAGCTGTGAGGAACCCAGCCGACTTCTACTTTAGTATTTCTATTTATCCATTTATCTATATATTCTGTTGGTCGAGGTACTATACCCATTAGTGTATGCATGATTACCCTAGTTCCTTTTCTAACCCCCCCCCCACTTTCTTTCCTCAGTTTCCTTCCTTAAACATGTTTCTACACATAATATCTGTCTTTGGGGGGTTCTCTGTCTGATTTTATCAGTCTTTACTTGATTGCCTCTTTCCTTTCCTCCTTCTAGTCTGCCTCCTTCTGTATTTTTGGCAGATCTGTTATCAGATGCCGAAGCAGCTGTTGAATCTGCTCTCTCTGTCTCTCATCAGAGAAGTGTTGCGACTTCAGTGAAAAATTCTATTAGGGTCTATTAGGATCTCGAAGCTCCGGCTTCATATGTATAGACATTAGCGACTTGGACGAAGCTCCATAATAGGGTTCTAAAGCTCCCGCATCTATGTAATACATTGGTTAATTTGAAATTCTCAGTGTTTCACTAAACAGTTCCCTCAGTTTGACCTCTCATATTAGAACACTTCCTAAAATAGCTCCAAAGAGACTTGGATTATTGTATGGATTTCGTACCTTCTTCATTGACGAGCAGTTACCTATAGTTTACAAGAGTCATGTGTGCCTTCAGGTCGAATACTGCTCACCCTTCCGGAGTGGATGTGGAGATGTACTACAGCAACTGGACAAAATTCAGAACAAACCCATAAAAATATACAATAATCCTGCAGTTACAAATGAACTACCTGCTCTACAAGCTAGAAGGAATGTTGCCTCCCCTCCATTACTTCACAGATACTTTTATGGCAAATGCTCAAACAAAGTTGCATCCACTGTGCCATCTCTCCAAGCCTTCCCCATGCTACGCAGCATCTTGTTCCGCTCATGACTGGACTGTAAGAGAGCCATATTGTAGAAATTCTGCCTATCAGAATATTTTAATTCTCAGAACTGCATCTCTTTGGAACTCACATGCCTAGAACAGATTCTCGTCACACTTCAACCTGCAGTATTTCACGTCCAATAATTATAGATTTTTTATAATGAATGGAGGACACGTGTAATTTGGTGTGTGGATTTTTTTTTTTCTTCAACTTAATTTGTGTTTCCATTACGTAGCACCAGAGGAAGAAACGAGCGGAAGTGATGATGAGGTAACGTCGCCAGGGAAGGTGCGGTATGTTGATGTGTTCAGTGAGTGAAACAATGCTTACATCGCCTATATTATTGTGTGAAAACCAATATACTCTTGTACTACATATAAATTCATACCATATGAACAAATATCTATCTATTCTGAGTGGTTTGCAATAGTTACTGGTACCATAGAAAACGCAACACCCACATCGTGGCTCCAGAGAACGTGGTACCAGGTGTTTATAGGGTCAGCTGTTTAGACCACTTCTAAGCTCAGGTGAGCACTTTTTCTCTGAACTGCATTGTTTCTCACAAAAAGTGGAGGTTTGAGCCAAAAAAAAAAAAAAAAAATCCGAAATTTTTCGGGATTGCGGGGGGTCAGTGGTGGAAAATCGGTCGGGACGTGGCGGGTTAAGAAGGACGACGTCTAATTACTCTTTCAACATCTTCACTATGATGATGGATTTATATGCTGTTCATGCTACCATCAAATGAGTTTATCTTTCTGTTTTCAGAGATTACATAAAGGATTCAATAACTTATTTATTACAAGAGGACCTATCAAACTTGAATAGTACAGGGGTCCATCCATCCATCGTCCAATCCTATTTTACCCCATCATGAATGTATGGGCTCAGCAATCGGCCACATCGTCCACATATAATGGTACCTGTCCAGTTGCTCTTCCCAGAGGGACATTACTTGGGAAATATACCTTAACCGCTCCTCACATGAAACAATACTTACACCAAACTTAGTTGCAGCATCTTCACCCACTAGACCATCAGGCGTTTTTATTTATCGAACCTGCTAAGCATTTTTTTTTTTTTATGCATGGAAGAAGGAACAAGATAACGGAGAGGCAAATTCAAGATCCGTTTATTTCGAGATGCGGACACACGGCGTTTCAGTGACTGGTCATAAGCAGTAGGAAATACACACAGAAGGGGAAAGTTTCGGAGTTGGCCTGTTCCATACATTATCATTTTCTGCAACTCGCCCTATACCCTTGCGCGAGATTCACCCTGTTTGTGTATTTGCTTGTCTCTCTGCCAGTTGTCTGTGCTTTAACCCCTTCGAGGCAGTTTTATTGGATATGGATGAAACTTCCCAGGTGAGTTTGTGCCTGTTGCTCCAAAGGTCTTCCAGTATATACAAAATTCCAACCATGATTTTCAGTGGGTCAGCCTTTCCTCACCAAACTAAAAATGTTCAGAAATACTGAAAGGAGGGCAGATATGGCTTTGATATCTTAATACATGTTGTACAATAAACTCTCATCCATAATTCGATATTTGAGGAGAATGACCCCCAGTGACTCTTGAAAAGTCTGCACCCCGTACCAAAATTTAAAACTACCAGAAACTGAAGAATGTGAGCACATGGATTTCAGCAAAACTTTCGGGCCAGCTCGTCTGGTTCCTTGATAATGCCTTCCACCATACAGAAGTTTCCACCGTTATTTTTAGGGAGGGGGTTTCAGTCCCGTTCAAAACTTATAAAGGACCAAAAATTGGTGAAGGAGAGCAAATATCACATTGATATCTTAGTGCATTATGCAGAATGGGCTCTCATCCGCTAACTACTACTACTACTATAACTACTGCGACTCAGTGGGTGTATCCTGGGATATCATCCCTTCACATATAGTATGCCGTCAGTGTTCATGTGCTGTTTACATCGTCTCCTAGCTTCTCTTATGATGCTGTAATATTATTCTGTAATTCTTTCAAACCTGCATGGCAATCGCAGGATTGGGTATGCAGTTTCCATGTTTTCTTTAAATGCATAGGAAGAAAGTACACATCTGCTTTATTATATAGCTACCACCTAACACAGTAAATTGCTCCCTGGAGTACAGGAAATCATACAGGTTTGTCAATCGCTATAGAGTCACCAGAAGCTAGTAGTACATCGAGAGAGTGAATGGTGGGTCCTACATTCTTGCTAACGCCAAACAGTATTATCAATCAAATGATTATATATGTACTCCTATCTAATATTGATATTAGGTTCTCATACTGGTAATATAAAATATCTTTCCCAAGTGCAGATCTTTTATAAAGCAGTTTACTTCCAGCTCCAGTATTTCATATACAGCTTTTAAACGCATGTTCCATCAGACAGGTCGAATAATTTTATTACAGTGATTTATCTGACGTTTACTACAGCGATAGCAAGTTTAATTACATGCATTCGCTGTAAAAAGGTAATTTTTTGTGCATGAAATAATTTATATAATAACAATATGCAAATGCTACTGGATCATATGACTGCGTTATTAGGATGTTAAGTATATAGTATAGTAATTACAGTTCACAGTAACACGAATTAAAAAAAAAGGCAGGAGGGGTTATCGCGCCACTGGTGTACGATAGTAATGAAAATGAACGAAATCCTCAGACGTAGATCTAATGTATGAAACTGATTTCTCAGACAATACATCATATATCAGGCTGTGATACGCGGTACTAAGAGTAATATTACACTTGACAGGGTGACTCTTATATCACAATTGTTCTTCCATGCTTTAGAATTATATTTTCGGTAACTGGCAATATAAATTTCTTGAAGCTTGTACATTGCATGGGTTTGAAGAGGTGACGTCCTTCAAATTTTATATTTGCTGTCTACCAATGGTTGTATTCAGGTTCTAACTGTACATTCTAACTGCAAAAGTTGGCAAATCAAAAAATGGAGAAGAATGTATGGGAAAATTCGGAGTGGAAGAAAGGAGCGACAGAGGTGAAAGGTGGTAAATTCTGCAGAAATGTATAACATGAGAATAATGAACACATTCTTTCATAAAAGAACAGGGAGAAAATGGGCATGGAGGAGTACAAATGGACAAACAGTGAAATCGACTTCACAATAGCAGGTAAGAATAATACGATCATAAAAGTCACAATTATCAACAAAGTAAATATAGGAAGTGACCACTGAATGATGGGTTGCACAGCCAGATTCAGTTTCGGAAGTGAAAGAAAGAAGCTGATTGAAATTTAATAGATACGTCCAATAAGAGTAAGCGAAAACAAAACACTCTTCCCCTTAGAAATAACGAACAAATTCCAGGCTGTCAGTTATGCCGAACGTGACACCGTTCAGTTGAATGATAGACTAACAAAAGTGCTAAGAGAATCAGCGGAGAGAGTAGGGAAAGCTAATATAACCAAAGACAAAAAGTATTCAAAAATGACCCTGGAGCTCATGAAAAGAAGAAAGGTGAAAACGAAGATGAAGTAGAAAGAACGGAATTACATAAGCATATCAACATAAGACAGAGAGCAGAAAAAAGAAAGAGAAACATGAATCACATCAAAGAAACCATCAGTGAGGGAAAAAGTCTGAAACAGGTCCGTAGGGAAATGGCATTTGGAAAGAAACAAATTATATAACTGAAAGACAAAAAATGGTGAAGTCATTAAATGCGAGGTTGGATGGTGAGGAGAGTTGAAGTTTTAAAAAGAACTATATGCATCAAAGACTACTGTACCGAGAGTTATCTTTTCAGCTGAGACAAGTGAAATTCCTGAGGTAACACCAGAAGAAGTAAACATTTCTCTAAAGAAGACTAACAAGAAGGAAGGCCAGGAGATGATGGAATAGCAGCAGATTTACAGTCGGATGCAGGAGTAGAATTACAAAACAAGCTCGCCCACTCAATTACTCAGTGTATAAAGAAGGAGAAAATTCCCCAGATATGGTGTAATTCAACAGTTATTTTGCTTTATAAGGATATTAGTAAAAGATCTTAGTAATTATCGACCCATTACCTTCTTACCAGTTATTTACAAATTCTTCACTTAAGTCCTTACGACCAGAATAACAAGAAATTTGAAGAAAACCAAGCTCTTGAACAGTCAGAATTCTGAAGCTGGTGTTTGACGACTGATCATCTACACACAATGAATCAGCCATCCGAGAAAATTACTTATTATAATTACCATTGTGCTTAGGTTTTCAGTACTAAAAGGCCTTTGCCTCAGTGGAGCACATAGCAATGATAACTTCATGGCAGGAAAAAGGAGTTAATGAGGACATTGTAAAACTGCTCGAAAACATATGTATAGAGGGAACTGCTATAGTTAAACTGCATAAAAATCTAGAAAAAAATCAGACCGAGAAGAGAGTGCGTTAGGAAGATACAATTGCACCAAGTCTTTTACAGTATGCCTAGAAAGTATCTTCAGAAAGGTAGCATGGGAGAATAAAGGAGGAAACGTAGATGGAAGAAAAGCAAAGCCATTTAAGGTTTGCAGATGACATTGCCCTAATCTCAGAGACTGTAGTGACATTGCAAGAAAATATAAATAACCTAATTAGGGACATTCTCAAAGTAGGTTTAGAGATGAACAGGAGTAAAACTGATGTTCAATACAAGTAAACTAAGGAGCGCCATCAGAATAAGCGAAGAAATATTTGAAGAAGGCGAGGAGTACAATTACTTGGGGCAAATATTAAACTAATGAAAGACCATGATAGCGAAATAAAAAGACGCATTACAATTGGATGGTAAGCTTCCTTTACCCATAGAGAGATCATGAAAAGTAGCTTGTCAGTGTGTATGAAACGAAAAGTACATAAAGAATGCATAATCACAACTCTGACATACGATTGTGAGACCTGGAAACTGACGAAGTCGACGAAAAACTAACTGGCCCGTTTTCAAAGAGAAATGGAACTGTCTGTGTTGGGAATATCTTTAAGAGACAGGAAAAGATCAACTTGGGTAAGAGAGCGGACTAGTCAATGACATGATAGAAGAAACGGAGGAGGGCAGGGCATGAAGCGAGAATAAAGGATAACCTATGAAGCAAGAGCCTAACTGACAAGACTCCAAGAGACTGTAAGCACAGCAGAAAAAGGCAAGACAGGAGGTGGAGAGATGAGATAGAGAAGTTTGTAGTAAAACTTGGCAGAGATTGGCTCAGTCAAGGAATTCGTGGAAAAGGATGGGGGAGGCCTTTATTCAGCAGTGAACTTACAGTTGCTGATGGTGATACATATATATATATATATATATATATATATATATATAGATATATATATATATATATATATATATATATATATATGTGTGTGTGTGTGTGTGTGTGTGTGTGTGTGTGTGTGTGTGTGTGTTTTAAGAAATCAAACCTTCGTCACCGCGAAGCACGTACGATTAAGTGCCAATTTTTTTAACATCTACTTTTACTCCTAAGGTTTGTCTATATCAATAGCATCTCCTAACGTGGATAAAGCATACTCACCAGGCTAACACGCTAAAACACAACTGACAGGAATCCCGAGTCTTCATATTTTCTTTCCTTGTTGTTCCTCTTTTTTTCTTCTTCATCATCATCATCATCATCATTATCATCATCTTCATCATCATCTTCTTCTTTTTCTTCTTCTTCTTCTTCCACTACTGCAACTACAATTTTTTTTTTTTTTTTTTTTCATGTGACCGACTCTGGGCATAGGCTTCACAGCCTGCTTTCAAGGCCCAGTAGTCCTCCTACGTACCGCACACCTCTACATGTCACCACTTCGGCGCTAACACCCACCGTCCATATTGAATACATGCTAGGGCTGTCTCATACAGGACTGGTGTATTGGTATTAGCGGGGGTATTTTTACGACATGTCGGCGGGCCTTCTGGTAGATCAGTAAAGTCTGATTTTATGACATTCAAATCCTTAAACTGTTCCCTGCCTCAGCGGGATTTGAACCCGGGTCCGTCAGCTACTACTACTACTGCTACTACTACTACTGCTACTACTATCACTATTACTACTACTACTACTACTACTACTTTTCTTCTTCTTCTTACATAGACCCATCTAGCTCTAAAATGGCAAAGCTGATCACCTTGATTTCTTCATACAGGTGTTTATTCTCCACTGGATGTTTAGCACAGTAGATATCCACTGAAAAAGCTCAAACACAACAAGTTGATAATTCGTCAACTTTTGTAGTTTTGTTCAGATTTTGGCAAAACTTTGTAAAATTGTGAAGTGTGAGTAAAGGGTGAAATGTTTAAAATTTGAGAAAAATCGGCCAGAATTTAAGGTCTGATGACAGTGTCAACCTTTAGGCTCTTTTTCTTAAAAAATTTTCATTCAGTTCGGAATGAACTTGGTGGATCGGTTGAGGATCAGCCATAGATTAAATTGTTTGCCTGTTAGAAGAATGTGCCAGTAATCAAGGTTACAGAGCAAAGTTGGCTTAAATATTTTTGCTCCATTGTGGACGAAAATTTGTGACTGGGTTGCAGGTCATGCAAGGATAAAGTATCAAACGACTGAGAACATTCACTCAAAGATAAGCGTCACAGAGCTTGGTCAAAAGTACGGTCATAAATCGATTTCAAGGCCTGGACATTGTGCCCTCCCAGTGCTCTATCTTGCTATTCTCTCCTGAACTTTTCATTAAGCTCAATAGGACATTTTCGAAAGGGAGTGGATTAGTCCAAGCCTTCATTAATCCATTCACTACTATGTTCCCCTTGTTTTGAAAAACTTACAAAAAGCTTTCAGGGTTCTCTTACAGAGTTTAAAAAACAGCAAACTATGCATTAAAAAAAATAATAATAAATGTACGAAGATGCATGGATGACAGTACACTAGAAACTACTGGAATAGGGATGAAACAGTAAAACGACATGCAATCCCTTCCCTGCGTTTTTAACCTGCCGTGTGCCAGTGCCGTTTTAAAACAGTCTGACATAAGTCCGCGGCCAATGCCAGTGTCGTTTTAAAACAGTCTAAAATAAAAAACTTCACTGTGACCGCATTTTTCAAGATTCGCGGGTAAAAATTGGCAGGCATATAAGGTAACTGTTCTTCTACCATCCCCCATGCTGTCAAGACCATACACTCACTCGCTCCCCCCCTCACGCTTGCTCTGCCTCACTCTGCCTGTGTGCCTCACCCAGTGCTGTACAGAGTTAAGGCATTTTGTAAATATTTTCATGTAAGTGTAAGTTGTAAATATTTTCTTGTAAGTGTAAGGACTATATAGTGAAGTCAAGTTGTAAATACCTTCTTGTAAGTGCCAGGACTGTATGAAATGGTCAGGTTGTACCTATCTTCAAGTATGTGTAAGATATGCATTCACAGTGAGCAAGACACGCAAATTGTGATAGATGCTGAAGTAATAAGTAATCAGATGAGTGTACTGAACATTGCTATACCTTCCCAGCATAAATACCTGAGTATACCTTACATAGAAAACGGCTTTCTATCACGTACAGTAGCTCCCAAAAGTATTTTTATAAAAAAAAAGTACTATACATTCTGACACAATGGACGATGTATCTGACACGTGTTGCGTGAAGCGGCAACAAAATTGGTAGACCTACATGCTGGGGAGTGGTTGCCATACACCTGCATATGCCCTGGGATTGTATATACCGTTTTCTAACTGACGTAATACTAATCATTTTGTCGTATGTATATATATTTGATGTTATTATGGTGACAACTAGTTCATTTTAATATAGGCACGGTTACTCTTTCTGTGGTTCATCTGCAATACTTTCACGAGTGCCAGCACAAGGTTATCAGCACTCTAGATAAATAGTATACAAGCTTTTCCAGAAATGATATATTTTGAGAAAGTGTTTATATAATATCTGTGATTATGACTGGGAGACATATGACACCCAGTGTAATGTGAACGGCACAAAAATATTAGGGAGACAAGTAGAGGTAAACGATATGTAAAGACAGTAAATTAACTTATCTGAAACTAATCCCCAGAGCAGCGTATAAACCCATTTGTCACTGATACACCAGCCGTATTGTGGAGGTGACATACGAGATTCATTCTTATATTGGACATTATATGTAAAATAAATACAAGGTAAGGTTATCCACACTTCGGGGGGCTCCTTTTATTCATTTAATAACCACTGTATCCACCGCCTGCATCCAGACCTCTGTTCAATCGACGCGACACCTACTATGAAGCTGTGCCATTCACGTAACGAAACACCACACCTCAATACCTTCCGAGATATTGCCACATTCGGGTACTATGTATAAATAATGATGTGTGGTTAAAATTGTCCGACATGCAGACCCTATAGGCTATTATTACCTTCTGCATTGTTAATCTATTTGTAGTTGTGATAACGAAAGAATTGTGATGGGTATTTTTCTCATGCTGTTTAATAATCTGAATTTCACTTATATTCAAGGGGGGCTGGGTGACTCATTGGTGGCGTGTGTAGCGGAAGACCGTGAGGTAGTGAGTTCGTGCCCCACCCGAGTAGCTACTCAACTGAAAGTTAACGCTCTCATCACCCTATCACGGCTATATGGTCTAATATAGGCCTAACTCAGAGAATTCATTCCTTCATTTATATTCGAACATGAGAACTCAGCCCATCGCAGTCAGTTTTCGAACATGGCAACCCTGCCCGTCGCAGTTACTATGTTTCCCAGGATACATTTATCACAGTATAATGTGTGTAATGGGTTATATTCTTTAACACAGAGGTATATATATCAATGAACTGTTACCATTTACAAGTCGATGGATGTTTGCAGTCACATAGTGGCATTGATGTGTTTATTAGCAGTACCACCCACGATTCCTAACCATGCGTACCAACTGCACCGAGACGACAAGTGGCTGGGAATAGTGTTTCATTCTGTTCATTCTGCCATTCTTCGCACCACACTTTAAAGATACTTTTGGGAGCTACTGTACGTGATGAGCGTGAGAGAGCGGCTATACCTGTACACTAGTATGCAGGACTCAATAAAACCGAATTTCGACCCTCAATGAGCATTTTAATGGCGAAATTCGTTATTTCCACATCAATATCATTTTAGCCAAATAAAAAAAAAGGTCAAAAAATGGCCAGCACTGGGGTGACCCATAGGACTAAAAATAGTCGGCACGCGGCGGGTTAAAATTCCAGTAAAAGCCATTATGGTGTAGCAGACGTGCACTCGTAAAGTGTCATGGTAATAATATTACTATTAACGTATAATGCAGCACTCACAAGTATACCATGAAAACAAATATAGGAATTGGGATTACACGTCCTTTTCTGGCCAGATCTTGCTACAGTCGTTTCTGGTGCACTACAATCCCTGTATCTTCATGCATTTATCAAATGGTTTTGCTTATATCTGCATTTATATGGTACTCTCTCTCTCTCTCTCTCTCTCTCTCTCTCTTTGTAACTGATGAGAGCTCAGGTTGGACTGATGCTGTTTTATGCAATTTATGCTCTAAAGGCAGACGTGCCTCTCTCTTTCTGTGTGTGTGTGTGTGTGTGTGTGTGTGTGTGTAAGCTTGCTAATTATCACGGTGATCCTTGATGACCTGGGTGTTTGTGAAGAAGTATGGTGTGATGCAGCATCTTGTACAGCACCTCACCCGTATTTCTGACTGCCTTGATGAGAGTTCCAACATACTTGATCTTCGCCTTACAAATAATCCTTCTGCTTACACAGTTATGTTTCTCTCCACTGGGCTCCTCTAATCACAGCCTCATCACCCTAACTTGTCCTGTCGCTTCAGTAAGATCTGCTGGCCCTCTCAAGAAGCAACAACTGTGGCATTTTGGAGCTGCTGACTGGGAGGCCCTCAGACAACATATATTTGATTGTCCCTGGAATGGTTATTGCTTCCATGGCTAAGAATCATCTGGGTGTGCCTTGCACATTGTGTAAGCTATTTTCTCGAGCACAGAGCCATACGTTCTCTTTCTCTTTTCCTGTTACTTATGCAGAAAACTCTGATTTAATCACACTTGTTGCAATGCTGTCCACAACTAGGAATAGGTGTTGAAATGGTACCAGAGCCAGCCAACCCCTGAATCAAGTCTCTTTTATGTTTCTGCTCGGCACTGTGCTGAGTCTACTCTCTTCTCTCCTAAAAATGATTTCATTCTTACTAAATACTCTAAACTTTCTTACTGAAATTCCTCCTGCTCCTTTTGGCACCTTGCCACAAACCTTTCTAACAACTTTACTTTGTTATTCTTTCCTTATCTTTTGTACGTATCCTTCTTGCTGAAAGTTTGCCCTTATTCAGCCAGGTTCAAGATGGATGACTATTCCCAGTCCTCTAACTATCGTCCAATTGCTCTAATATTCTGTACTTCTAGCGTTATTTTATTATATTAAAAAAAAAAAAAAAACTAAGCACCTTTCCTATCATGACCTTCTATCCTGTCGTCAGTATGGGTTCCGCCAAGACTGCTCCACTGGTGATCTCACCTTCCTTTTAGACTCCTGGTGATCCTCCATTTTTTACACTGGAGTAAGCTTTGCTATTGCACATGACATCTCAAAGGCTTTTAATCGAGTCTGGGATAAAGCTTTAATTTCTTTACTGCCCTCTTACTGTTTCTGTCCTTCAACACTGTCCGTTCAATAGCTGCTGCTGTAGTTGGCTACCTTTCTTCTCCTAGAGCTCTTGATAATGGTGATCCTCAGGGCTCTGTTTTATCAGTAGCTTTCTTCCTTCTTTTTATCAACGACCATCTAAGCTGTACATCTAACCCTATCCAGTCACATGCTGGTGACTTCACCCTTCACTTTTCCATCCACTTCTCACAGCATCATCTCGGCAGTAACCTCAACAAACACGTGATGAGGTTATGTCACACTTAATGTTTGACTTGGTATATATCTCTGACTGGAGCGAAGTAACTTGGTTGTTTTTAATGCATCAAAAACTCAAATGCTACATCTCTCGAATCATCAAAATCTTCTAAAAGAGTATACTCTATGGTCTTTCTAAAACATCGAGATGGTTTGGGTGGTGTCCCTCACGGGAATTCCCCCACCCGCGGTGCTGCCAAACTATGCCCTGGGCAAACTATCGGATTAGAGACAAAGTGCAAGGGACGACCCTCTCTGTCTGTCTGTCTGTCTCTTTGCATTCAAAATCTACATTTTAAGTAGATTTATTTCTATAAAAGTCTATACGGTTTTATGAATTATTAGAATCTGAGGAAAAGCCCCCTGACTCTGTCTGTCTGTTTGTCTGTCTGCCCCCCCCCCCCTCTCTCTCTCTCTCTCTCTCTCTCTCTCTCTCTCTCTCTCTCTCTCATGTTGGTGGCTTTTGCTGTTTGGGCAACAGCTTTTGAGGGACCAATTACAGGCCCTCTGTTTGCCTTCTCTTCTAAAAAATACTTATTTGCTCTATAAATAAATTCTTTTTCTCAACTGTGCCACCTCTAGTGTTGCGGTACCCAAAATCTGCTCGTCAGTGCAGTAAATTTTTTTTTTTGTAATATTAGGAGACTTCATGCCAACATCAACTCTGTTCAAAATTCCTCCAGTTTGAATCCCCTGATCTGCTATTTCTGACAGAGACACAAGTAAGCTCCACCTCTGATTTAGCTAGATTTAATTTTCCTGATTATATCTTGATTCAAAATTTCAGAGCCAAAGGATGCGTATGTTGCCTTGCTAAATCAGAAATTGCCCTGGAGATTACTAAATTTAATTGTCCTTTTTTCGATATTCTATATACAAATTAAATTCTTTTGGTAAAATTAAGTATCTCTGTTGTATTTATCGTTCCCCTAATGCCCTTACAGAGCCGAGTTTATTTGACTCTCTATCTTCACAACTAAGTGTCCTCAGCATTAATACTGCATCAGAAATTACTGTTCTGGGTGATTTTAATGTCCATAATGTCGAATGGCTCACTTATTCACCCAGAACTGATGACTCTGGTCTTGAATGTGAGCTATTTGCAGACTCATTTAATCTCACCCAGTTAGTCAGTCAACCCACCCTTCTACCAGACAACCCCAATCAAAATCCTCACCTACTGGCCTTGTTTCTAACAACCAATTCAGATCATTATAATGTCGAAGTGAAGTCCCCCCTCGGATCCTCGGATCATTGTCTGATTCAAGCCACCAGTTTCACACCTACCACACCCTCCTGCTCTGGACCTGTCATGATGACTAAATGGCACTACGATGGGGCAGACTGAGAGGGACTTCAAAATTTTCTCATGGGTGTTCCTTGGACCTCCTTTTTCTCCCATAATGCAAATTCCACATTGGGCCACATACAGGATTTCATGAAAGTCGGCATGGAAACATTCATTCTCCATCATAATTACAGAAAAAATATGTAATTCTCCTAAATGGTTTGACCACAATTGTGCTGGAGTAACAGAACATAAAACATTAGCCTATAACAGTTATACAAGGACCAGAACCAAAGAAGCCTTTAACTATTATAGAAATATCAAAAACCATGCCAAAACTATTATCAATCTTTCTAAATCAAACTTTCTGCATCGACAGGCTAACAAATTACTAAACAAACCAAATGATAACAAAATATTCTGGTCAACCCTTAATTCATTCAAAACTAACTTCACTACCACCTCTTCCATTCCACCGTTCCAGTCCCCCAATGGAAATCTAGTAAGTGACCCACACGGAAAAGCCAACCTTCGTGTGACATTTTTTCAACAAACTCAACCCTAAATTCAGAAAATCATAATATTCCTGTACTTGATTTTGATTCCCCTCAAATACCTCCTTTCATGATTCACACCAGATATGTACAAGCCGTATTACAGAATCTGTCAGCAGACAAAGCAACTGGTCCAGATGAAATTCCTTCAATAGTACTTAAAAATTGCTCCTCAGTGTTGGCTCCTGAATTAGCAAAATTTTTCCGCTTATGCATCCGTACCTCAATTTTTCCAGCCCCTTGGAAAGACGCAATTATCCATCCTGTTCCTAAAAAGAGGGCAATTTCTGATCCATCAAACTATAGACCAATTGCAATAACTTCCGTTCTCGGTAAAGTTTTTGAGACTAATTAACAAACACATAGTCAAGCATCTAGAAATCAATAAATTGATCAATGATCGGCAGTATGGATTTAGACAGGAACGTTCTACTGTATATATTCTTTGCCTTCTTACCCATCAGATTAACAAAACAATAGACCAACATGGTGAAACATACACAGTAGCACTTGATATTTCAAAAGATTTGACAGAGTATGGCACCAAGCCTTATTGTCTAAGATGTCACACTATGGCCCTGCATCATTGGTTCTTCTAATTTCTTCTTACCTTCATAATAGAAAAATACGGGTCATGGTAGATGGAATTTATTCTCAGTTTCATTCCATAAATGCTGTCGTACCTCAGGGATCAGTTTTGGCGCCAACCCTCTTTCTCATTCATATAAATGACCTCATATCTGTCACTCACAACCCATTACACTCTTATGCTGATGACTCGACCCTTCATAGTTTTTTCACATTTAGTACCTCCTTTACACAATTTGATATTATAAATTCCCAAATAAACACAGCAATTTCTCTGAACCAGGACCTTTCTAAAATTAATCAATGTGGGCAAAAATTCTGGTCTCATTTAATGCTCAAAAAACTAAATACATTAATTTCTCCAATAGAAAGAATCCCTCAGACTCTCACATAATTTGAAATGATGTCAGTATTCCCATATCCACTACAATTGATATCCTAGATGTTACTGTAAACCCCAACCTAAGCTGGACAGCTTATGTTAAATCCCTTGCTAAAAATGCTTCTAAAAAACTGAGACTTATGTACAAAGTTCATGAGTTCTTCACTGACGAGCAGATGGCCACAATATACAAAAGTTATTTGCATTCTCAGATCGAATACTGTTCACAACTGTGGAGTGGATGTGGAGCGGTTGCATTGAGGCAGTTGGAAAAAATTCAAAATAAAGCCATTAGATTAATCAATAATCCTGCCATAACGCAGGACCTTCCTCCGTTATCACGTAGAGATATTGCTTCTTTAGCACTATTTTATCGATATTTTTACCGTAAGTGCTCTAACGAACTGCCTTCAATTGTGCCTCCCCTTCACATTTTGTCCCGGAATACTCGGGCAGCTGGGAGCGACCATGAACTCACACTCTCTCCCCCACAATGCAGAACCTCTGCTTATCAAAATTCATTTGTCCCCAGAACTACTATGTCACGGGGTTTTTTCTAATATCACGGGGTTTTTAAAATAAATGCTATGTATTATTTAATTGATATTAATATTTAATAATATTAAAGAGCAGGGACAATGATTGTCTTGCTACATCAAGCAATGATTACTTTACGCTGGCCTGCTTCGCACGATTCTCTCAGAATGAGAATCTATAAACTTTCTCAACAGTACACAGCAGAGACTAATTACTCACAAATGCTGAATTAGCACTGTTAGCCTCTGGAGAAAGTTACTTCACCCCTGACAATAAATAACTAATACTAATAATAATATCAGGTCCTTGCTGATGCTTAACTCCTATCTGGCACAACGGATTCTAAGTTAATACAACAAGACTGGTCTAAGTACCAGTTATGAAGGCAACGTTTATGCAAGCTAGGAGCTATGTGGGAAATAAGCTTAATTTGGAGAAATGAAACAAGATTTTACTTTACATTAAGCTCAAGAAAAAGAACTGTTAAATTTATTGATTACAAAATAAATTTAACGTTACATTTCAAATCAAATCAATGAGACCGCACTCACTCACTCACACACGAGCTAAATACTTACGCCTAGGAAAAACACCTTAATTAAACTCTTAAAACTAGGATTACAAAAAGGAAATACCGGTCGATGAATGCTGTGTATCACCCGGGGGGGTGGGAGTACTGGGCACTGTACTAGTGGAGCTTGGGTGCTAGCTGACCTCTCACACTTCTTGAGCACAGGACCTCTCTCCGCCACAACAAACACTAGACTGAATTCAAATGATGTATAGGCAGGACGCACAAGCCACCGGAAGAAGGCGTGGCTAACGGTTGAGGCAAGCAGGGACGAACAAAAAAGAAACAATTGTATCGCTCAGTAGAGCACTTAGTGACGTGCATTAAATCGGTCACTTTTGAAAGTGACGAATGTTTTGAAAAGAATACTCCGAAATGGAGAGAGAAACGGTTAACTGAGCGATACACAGTGAGTTTTCCACTAATAGTTCGTGGCTTCTCACAAAAGGGAAATGTCGCGAATTGATTCGTGACATTACGCCCCTACAAAATTAAATTTTTTCCTTATGGGAAAAAATTTGTGGATATATATATATATATATATATATATATATATATATATATATATGTACACATCCTAAGTCATTCACACAAGATTCACACTGTGGTGTGTGTGCTATCCTGCTACAGGAGAAAGTCACAGTCGCCAGTGAGCGAAAAAACCTCGTATTTACGTTAATAGAAGCAAGCTTGAGGGAAAAACTCCGTGACGACGGTGAAAATCCTGTACTCAGGTCAAACTGAGCGAAAAGTCGCTACATTTACACTGACAACTAATTGTTGTGTAGTGTGATGTATGTAATACACGGTGTAGGTGTGACAGTTGTAGTGTAACTGTACCTACGTGTAAAATGACACAGTAAATAATATGGTGACGACGAAGGCAGAGGAGAAGAGGCGGCAGCGTGCGGCAGACGATCAGCTGGCCCGCACAGCAAAACTGCTACACCCATTGCTGAACCTGCAAAACCAATTGAGGTGGAGCATCAAAAGTGTCAATGAGACAAAATTTTATAATGTTACAATTACTCTCTCTGCCTAGCAATCAGTACATGCTACGAAAAGTATGCTCTAGTTGAAAAATACAAGTGACAGCCTAAGCTTCGTACATTCGAGGTCGCCACTAATTATTGCACACGATTATGTCAGCAAGTTGAGAATCCCTGTGCAAACTCGGGTCTTCCATAGCCTCGAACTGCACACGGGTCCTCAACCTGTGCCTTAACCTACAGTACTTATATCAATATCGGGAAGCTGAGAATCCTTGTGCAAACTCGGGTCTTCCATAGCCTCGAGTCGCCTCTGCGGAGTTCTCTCTCGAACTTCCCCCTTAACCTACAGTACTTATATAAGTATCGGGGAGCTGAGAATCCTTGTGCAAACTCGGGTCTTCCATAGCCTCGAGTCGCCTCTGCGGAGTTCTCTCTCTAACTTCCCCCTTAACCTACAGGACTTCTATTAGTATCGGGGAGCTGAGAATCCTTGTGCAAACTTGGGTCTTCCATAGCCTCAAGTCGCCTCTGCGGAGTTCTCTCTCGAACTTCCCCCTTAACCTACAGTACTTCTATTAGTACCGGGAAGCTGAGAATCCTTATGCAAACTTGGGTCTTCCATAGCCTCAAGTTGCCTCTCAACTTCCCCCTTAACTTACGGTACATAATATGTATGTACAGGCCCTGGACATAATGTGTCCTGTGGGGCCAATGGGCGAGACGTCAGGTCTGCACCCACTTCACCACTACCCTGTCTCTCAACTGTCTCAGAGATTACGGGTGTGGTTACAAATGGCACAGGAAGGGCATGTCCCTGATTAGTGGTGATACTTTGACACACACTGCAGGAACGGACAAAACTATCTATGTCCCGTCCCATCCCTGGCCAGAAAAAGTCAGCTCGGATACGGCCCTGGGTCTTCCTTTTGCCCATGTGACCTCCTGAGGCTGAACAATGACCCCATTGTAACACTGCTAGGCGGTACTTGGCGGGAACGACAAACTGCAGACGAACCTCGCCCTCAGGTGTTCGTGACTCACGGTAGAGCCGTCCTTGTTTGCGAAGGAACTTGGCTCGACCTCCCCGTGAATACTTAATCACTCGACCCTTTTGTTTGTTCCGCACGGCAGCAAATGTCGGGTCAGAATGTTGTTCTTGTACAACAAGTTGACTACACATCAGATCTTGTGGCGATTCAATGATCACTGGGGTGACACAGTCTGGAGCCTCAGCCATGGCTCGTGTTACCGCAGCAGCCGAAGTCTGAGTAGCATCATCATCGGAGCAACTATCCTTGACTCCTTGAATGTTGCCGATGATGAGTTCAAATAAAGGTTCTGGCATGACAACTGCAAGTGTTGTACCAGTATAAAATGGAGATGCCACCTGGATACATGCCTCAGGGAACACTCTCACTGATCCATCAATAAGGTTTGCATGGATCTGTCGACCTGTATACTGCTCAGGCCGAACTAAACTCTGCTTAACAGAGCAACCTGAGGAACCATTGTCTCTCAGGACCTTCACAGGAATGTCTCCCACAAACCCTGGCTGAACAAGGAAGGTACTGTCACCTGTGGGAGGGCCTGTGGAGGAAGCAGCTAGCCACTCATAAGGCTGCTGAATTGATGCGGCGAACATTGTGCCTTGTGAATTATATTGGGAAGATGGAACATTGGCCATCTGTGTTCACTGTCACTGTGGGACTAGTGAACTGTGGGGAAGTACCCACACTGGTAGGGACGTGACCACCATGCTGCTGCTGAGGAATGAAGGCTGCATTCGCTTCCTGCCTCTTTTGAGCTGGAGGTGAAAAAGTTTGTCCCGACGGTCGGTTACGTGGCTGATACTGCTGCTGGTTAGGGTACTTGTTGTACCTCTTCCACTCAGGTTTCTGAGTGTTTTGCCCCTGGTCCTTCCACTGCAGTTTTGGACCTTGGCCATTACTCTGAGAACGGCCTTGTTGCTGGGGTTCAGTCTGAGACGGCTTCCCAGACTTGGCAGTATCTTTTCTGCTCCAGGTGTTTTGCTTACGAGTTTGATACCCGTATGCAGTATAGAATGCGTCAGCCTTTTCTGCCATTTGGCTGGCATCTTTCACCTGGCAGATCTTAAGCTGTGCTACGAGCTCAGCAGGCCACGACCTCTCTAGCTGTGTACACAGCATAAGGTCAATTATCCCCTCACGCGTGGAAGGAGTTTCATCTTTCTCCATCCACTCATTTAAGTAAGCTGTGAGACGATCAAGGAACTGAACAGCCGTCTCCTTGTCTTGGAGATGAGCTCGCATGAACTGAACTTTGGCGTCGTCTACTGTGAGACCATACGCCTTAATGAGTGCAGCTTTCATCATCTCATATGTGAGATTGTCTCCACGAATTCTGTGGAGAATATCGAGGGCAGGGCCCTCAGATAGGCTAAGAAACTGAAGCCGCTTAGCTGCCTCATCCAGTTGATACATGTTTCCCATGTCCTCAAAACGAGCTATGTACAGCTCGATTCACTCGCTTTCCTTGTATGAAGGAAGCTTGATGCGTGGGGTCGCCAGGACATGTGCAGGGAGAACGCTCGTGGAGCTTTGACCAACTGCACCAGATGTATCTGAAGCCAAGGAATCTCGCTTGAGCTTCATCATTTCATATTCGTGTTTTTCACGTGCCTCACGTTCGGCACGTTCGTGCTCTCGTTCTCTCTCGCGTTGTTCACACTCGTATTCGCGCTGTTCTCGCTCGTGTTCGCTGTTGTCGCTCTTTTTCTAACTCGAGCTCGCGTTGTTTCTGCTCGTGTTCGCGCTCCTTTTCGCGTTTCTCACGCTGTTCTCGCTCGTGTTCGCGTTGTTCTCGCTCATATTCGCGCTGAATCTTACGCTCTTCACGGGCATCATTCTCACGCTGCTGCTCCTGATTATGCCGTGAGAGTATATACTCTTTAATTTTGGTTGGGTCCGAAAGACCCATTTCTTTGGCTTCCTGTAAAAATACAGTAGTAGCCATGGCGTTAATTTATTAAGCAAACCGAAACTGAGTACTGACTGCTTCGCAAACGAATACTAATAAACACAAGTAAAGAGTACAGACACAAGTTAGTGGTGACCAGTCTTATCTAGTTAACTGGCAAAGATTAAAGCAAAAATGCAAATAACTAAGAAGACTCAATAATTAACACAATGGGTACGGCTACCCAGGAGCGAATAAAATCGTCTGGCGTTACCAAGAATAAACTAGAGTTAAGTACTCTATTGATTAATAAAGCAAAAATTCACTTGCTAAATTAACGGTAAACACCAGTAAACTTGTGCCTATAAACTTTACTTATAAATACCTAAATATGAACGAGTGAGCACTATCTCGTGAATAGCTTTATAGCTAGGAGTTAATATCCTGGAATGAGGTCGCCAATTCTCACGGGGTTTTTTCTAATATCACGGGGTTTTTAAAATAAATGCTATGTATTATTTAATTGATATTAATATTCAATAATATTAAAGAGCAGGGACAATGATTGTCTTGCTACATCAAGCAATGATTACTTTACGCTGGCCTGCTTCGCACGATTCTCTCAGAACGAGAATCTATAAACTTTCTCAACAGTACACAGCAGAGACTAATTACTCACAAATGCTGAATTAGTACTGTTAGCCTCTGGAGAAAGTTACTTCACCCCTGACAATAAATAACTAATACTAATAATAATATCAGGTCCTTGCTGATGCTTAACTCCTATCTGGCACAACGGATTCTAAGTTAATACAACAAGACTGGTCTAAGTACCAGTTATGAAGGCAACGTTTATGCAAGCTAGGAGCTATGTGGGAAATAAGCTTAATTTGGAGAAATGAAACAAGATTTTACTTTACATTAAGCTCAAGAAAAAGAACTGTTAAATTTATTGATTACAAAATAAATTTAACGTTACATTTCAAATCAAATCAATGAGACCGCACTCACTCACTCACACACGAGCTAAATACTTACGCCTAGGAAAAACACCTTAATTAAACTCTTAAAACTAGGATTACAAAAAGGAAATACCGGTCGATGAATGCTGTGTATCACCCGGGGGGGTGGGAGTACTGGGCACTGTACTAGTGGAGCTTGGGTGCTAGCTGACCTCTCACACTTCTTGAGCACAGGACCTCTCTCCGCCACAACAAACACTAGACTGAATTCAAATGATGTATAGGCAGGACGCACAAGCCACCGGAAGAAGGCGTGGCTAACGGTTGAGGCAAGCAGGGACGAACAAAAAAGAAACAATTGTATCGCTCAGTAGAGCACTTAGTGACGTGCATTAAATCGGTCACTTTTGAAAGTGACGAATGTTTTGAAAAGAATACTCCGAAATGGAGAGAGAAACGGTTAACTGAGCGATACACAGTGAGTTTTCCACTAATAGTTCGTGGCTTCTCACAAAAGGGAAATGTCGCGAATTGATTCGTGACATTACGCCCCTACAAAATTAAATTTTTTCCTTATGGGAAAAAATTTGTGGATATATATATATATATATATATATATATATATGTACACATCCTAAGTCATTCACACAAGATTCACACTGTGGTGTGTGTGCTATCCTGCTACAGGAGAAAGTCACAGTCGCCAGTGAGCAAAAAAACCTCGTATTTACGTTAATAGAAGCAAGCTTGAGGGAAAAACTCCGTGACGACGGTGAAAATCCTGTACTCAGGTCAAACTGAGCGAAAAGTCGCTACATTTACACTGACAACTAATTGTTGTGTAGTGTGATGTATGTAATACACGGTGTAGGTGTGACAGTTGTAGTGTAACTGTACCTACGTGTAAAATGACACAGTAAATAATATGGTGACGACGAAGGCAGAGGAGAAGAGGCGGCAGCGTGCGGCAGACGATCAGCTGGCCCGCACAGCAAAACTGCTACACCCATTGCTGAACCTGCAAAACCAATTGAGGTGGAGCATCAAAAGTGTCAATGAGACAAAATTTTATAATGTTACAATTACTCTCTCTGCCTAGCAATCAGTACATGCTACGAAAAGTATGCTCTAGTTGAAAAATACAAGTGACAGCCTAAGCTTCGTACATTCGAGGTCGCCACTAATTATTGCACACGATTATGTCAGCAAGTTGAGAATCCCTGTGCAAACTCGGGTCTTCCATAGCCTCGAACTGCACACGGGTCCTCAACCTGTGCCTTAACCTACAGTACTTATATCAATATCGGGAAGCTGAGAATCCTTGTGCAAACTCGGGTCTTCCATAGCCTCGAGTCGCCTCTGCGGAGTTCTCTCTCGAACTTCCCCCTTAACCTACAGTACTTATATAAGTATCGGGGAGCTGAGAATCCTTGTGCAAACTCGGGTCTTCCATAGCCTCGAGTCGCCTCTGCGGAGTTCTCTCTCTAACTTCCCCCTTAACCTACAGGACTTCTATTAGTATCGGGGAGCTGAGAATCCTTGTGCAAACTTGGGTCTTCCATAGCCTCAAGTCGCCTCTGCGGAGTTCTCTCTCGAACTTCCCCCTTAACCTACAGTACTTCTATTAGTACCGGGAAGCTGAGAATCCTTATGCAAACTTGGGTCTTCCATAGCCTCAAGTTGCCTCTCAACTTCCCCCTTAACTTACGGTACATAATATGTATGTACAGGCCCTGGACATAATGTGTCCTGTGGGGCCAATGGGCGAGACGTCAGGTCTGCACCCACTTCACCACTACCCTGTCTCTCAACTGTCTCAGAGATTACGGGTGTGGTTACAAATGGCACAGGAAGGGCATGTCCCTGATTAGTGGTGATACTTTGACACACACTGCAGGAACGGACAAAACTATCTATGTCCCGTCCCATCCCTGGCCAGAAAAGTCAGCTCGGATACGGCCCTGGGTCTTCCTTTTGCCCATGTGACCTCCTGAGGCTGAACAATGACCCCATTGTAACACTGCTAGGCGGTACTTGGCGGGAACGACAAACTGCAGACGAACCTCGCCCTCAGGTGTTCGTGACTCACGGTAGAGCCGTCCTTGTTTGCGAAGGAACTTGGCTCGACCTCCCCGTGAATACTTAATCACTCGACCCTTTTGTTTGTTCCGCACGGCAGCAAATGTCGGGTCAGAATGTTGTTCTTGTACAACAAGTTGACTACACATCAGATCTTGTGGCGATTCAATGATCACTGGGGTGACACAGTCTGGAGCCTCAGCCATGGCTCGTGTTACCGCAGCAGCCGAAGTCTGAGTAGCATCATCATCGGAGCAACTATCCTTGACTCCTTGAATGTTGCCGATGATGAGTTCAAATAAAGGTTCTGGCATGACAACTGCAAGTGTTGTACCAGTATAAAATGGAGATGCCACCTGGATACATGCCTCAGGGAACACTCTCACTGATCCATCAATAAGGTTTGCATGGATCTGTCGACCTGTATACTGCTCAGGCCGAACTAAACTCTGCTTAACAGAGCAACCTGAGGAACCATTGTCTCTCAGGACCTTCACAGGAATGTCTCCCACAAACCCTGGCTGAACAAGGAAGGTACTGTCACCTGTGGGAGGGCCTGTGGAGGAAGCAGCTAGCCACTCATAAGGCTGCTGAATTGATGCGGCGAACATTGTGCCTTGTGAATTATATTGGGAAGATGGAACATTGGCCATCTGTGGAGGGGGGTTCACTGTCACTGTGGGACTAGTGAACTGTGGGGAAGTACCCACACTGGTAGGGACGTGACCACCATGCTGCTGCTGAGGAATGAAGGCTGCATTCGCTTCCTGCCTCTTTTGAGCTGGAGGTGAAAAAGTTTGTCCCGACGGTCGGTTACGTGGCTGATACTGCTGCTGGTTAGGGTACTTGTTGTACCTCTTCCACTCAGGTTTCTGAGTGTTTTGCCCCTGGTCCTTCCACTGCAGTTTTGGACCTTGGCCATTACTCTGAGAACGGCCTTGTTGCTGGGGTTCAGTCTGAGACGGCTTCCCAGACTTGGCAGTATCTTTTCTGCTCCAGGTGTTTTGCTTACGAGTTTGATACCCGTATGCAGTATAGAATGCGTCAGCCTTTTCTGCCATTTGGCTGGCATCTTTCACCTGGCAGATCTTAAGCTGTGCTACGAGCTCAGCAGGCCACGACCTCTCTAGCTGTGTACACAGCATAAGGTCAATTATCCCCTCACGCGTGGAAGGAGTTTCATCTTTCTCCATCCACTCATTTAAGTAAGCTGTGAGACGATCAAGGAACTGAACAGCCGTCTCCTTGTCTTGGAGATGAGCTCGCATGAACTGAACTTTGGCGTCGTCTACTGTGAGACCATACGCCTTAATGAGTGCAGCTTTCATCATCTCATATGTGAGATTGTCTCCACGAATTCTGTGGAGAATATCGAGGGCAGGGCCCTCAGATAGGCTAAGAAACTGAAGCCGCTTAGCTGCCTCATCCAGTTGATACATGTTTCCCATGTCCTCAAAACGAGCTATGTACAGCTCGATTCACTCGCTTTCCTTGTATGAAGGAAGCTTGATGCGTGGGGTCGCCAGGACATGTGCAGGGAGAACGCTCGTGGAGCTTTGACCAACTGCACCAGATGTATCTGAAGCCAAGGAATCTCGCTTGAGCTTCATCATTTCATATTCGTGTTTTTCACGTGCCTCACGTTCGGCACGTTCGTGCTCTCGTTCTCTCTCGCGTTGTTCACACTCGTATTCGCGCTGTTCTCGCTCGTGTTCGCGCTGTTGTCGCTCTTTTTCTAACTCGAGCTCGCGTTGTTTCTGCTCGTGTTCGCGCTCCTTTTCGCGTTTCTCACGCTGTTCTCGCTCGTGTTCGCGTTGTTCTCGCTCATATTCGCGCTGAATCTTACGCTCTTCACGGGCATCATTCTCACGCTGCTGCTCCTGATTATGCCGTGAGAGTATATACTCTTTAATTTTGGTTGGGTCCGAAAGACCCATTTCTTTGGCTTCCTGTAAAAATACAGTAGTAGCCATGGCGTTAATTTATTAAGCAAACCGAAACTGAGTACTGACTGCTTCGCAAACGAATACTAATAAACACAAGTAAAGAGTACAGACACAAGTTAGTGGTGACCAGTCTTATCTAGTTAACTGGCAAAGATTAAAGCAAAAATGCAAATAACTAAGAAGACTCAATAATTAACACAATGGGTACGGCGGCTACCCAGGAGCGAATAAAATCGTCTGGCGTTACCAAGAATAAACTAGAGTTAAGTACTCTATTGATTAATAAAGCAAAAATTCACTTGCTAAATTAACGGTAAACACCAGTAAACTTGTGCCTATAAACTTTACTTATAAATACCTAAATATGAACGAGTGAGCACTATCTCGTGAATAGCTTTATAGCTAGGAGTTAATATCCTGGAATGAGGTCGCCAATTCTCACGGGGTTTTTTCTAATATCACGGGGTTTTTAAAATAAATGCTATGTATTATTTAATTGATATTAATATTCAATAATATTAAAGAGCAGGGACAATGATTGTCTTGCTACATCAAGCAATGATTACTTTACGCTGGCCTGCTTCGCACGATTCTCTCAGAACGAGAATCTATAAACTTTCTCAACAGTACACAGCAGAGACTAATTACTCACAAATGCTGAATTAGTACTGTTAGCCTCTGGAGAAAGTTACTTCACCCCTGACAATAAATAACTAATACTAATAATAATATCAGGTCCTTGCTGATGCTTAACTCCTATCTGGCACAACGGATTCTAAGTTAATACAACAAGACTGGTCTAAGTACCAGTTATGAAGGCAACGTTTATGCAAGCTAGGAGCTATGTGGGAAATAAGCTTAATTTGGAGAAATGAAACAAGATTTTACTTTACATTAAGCTCAAGAAAAAGAACTGTTAAATTTATTGATTACAAAATAAATTTAACGTTACATTTCAAATCAAATCAATGAGACCGCACTCACTCACTCACACATGAGCTAAGTACTTACGCCTAGGAAAAACACCTTAATTAAACTCTTAAAACTAGGATTACAAAAAGGAAATACCGGTCGATGAATGCTGTGTATCACCCGGGGGGGTGGGAGTACTGGGCACTGTACTAGTGGAGCTTGGGTGCTAGCTGACCTCTCACACTTCTTGAGCACAGGACCTCTCTCCGTCACAACAAACACTAGACTGAATTCAAATGATGTATAGGCAGGACGCACAAGCCACTGGAAGAAGGCGTGGCTAACGGTTGAGGCAAGCAGGGGCGAACAATAAAGAAACAATTGTATCGCTCAGTAGAGCACTTAGTGACGTGCATTAAATCGGTCACTTTTGAAAGTGACGAATGTTTTGAAAAGTATACTCCGAAATGGAGAGAGAAACGGTTAACTGAGCGATACACAGTGAGTTTTCCACTAATAGTTCGTGGCTTCTCACAAAAGGGAAATGTCGCGAATTGATTCGTGACATACTACTCGCTGGAATTCACTTCCTGGGAGTTGCTTCCCACATACATTTAATCCTCTTGATTTTAAATCCAGTTGTTATAAGTATTTTATGAATGGAGGATGCCTTTAGGCTCATGGACTTATTTTTTTTTTCCTTTCTTTTTCCTTCCTCCATTCATTATAAAAAAAAAAAAAAAAAAAAGACTAGGGCGAGTAGCAGGGGTAGGAGCTTCCATCTTTGATGGCAGCCAGAGAGGAAGTGACCTGTGGATTGACACCTGACCCACTCTCACTGACTCATCCTACAAGAGTAACAGCGTTGGAAAGCAACGTAGCCAAGTGTTGTGGTATTTATAATAAGTCATTGTTATTATTAAAAACAACAGACATTTCTTACACTATATAGCCTTGTTAGAGAATATATATATATATATATATATATATATATATATATATATATATATATATATATACCATAAATAAATTTCATTTAAAAGAAGTAAATAGCTGACTTGAGACAGAGAGGTGTGTGTTGGTACAGGTTTGGCAGCACTGCGGGTCGGGGAAGTCCCGTGAGGGACAATGCCCAAACGATCGCGATATTTTAGAAAGACTGTAGTTGTTAATGATATCCGACTTCATCCTGCTTCATTTTTTAACATACTTGCAGTGTCAATCTCTCGGGATTTGTCTTGGAATGATCATATTACCTCTCTAGTAAAATCTGCATCTAAGAGATTATATTTGTTATGAGGGCTCCATATATTCTTTACGCCTGCACAGTTGTTGATATTATATATGGGTTCACCCTTGTAAACAGAACAAGTTTCATGTATGGGAAGGCTCCCCATATGCAGCTCTTCTCAAGAAGATGGAGTCAAAGGCTTTTCATCTCATTAACTCTCCTCCTCTTACTGGCTTCCTTCAACCTCTGCCTCTTCACTGCACTGTTGAATCTATATCTCTTTTCCATTGCTACTTCAATGGTCACTGCTCCTTTGAACTGTCTGCTTGCATTCTTTCACATCTATGGTGGGAGCGTATTTCTCAGTTAGCAGCAGACTCACATCCCTTTTTAGTTCAGCTCTCTAACGTAAGGGCTAACTGTTACTCCCAGTCATTCATGTATGCTGAAGGGTATAAGAACTGTCTTATTCTCTCTGTATTTCCTACTGTATATGACCTACAGTCTTTCAAACGTAGTGTGTCCAGGTATCTTGAAATGAACGGATCATGAATTTGGTTCTTGATTTTTTTTTTTCTTTAGAGAACACTCTCGTAGGCTTCAAACCTTTAATTTCTTTTTCCATGCATAAACGAAAACTTCCTAATGATGAAGCCTGGCTGTATAGGCCCATGGACTAACTATGCCATCACCTCATGCAGCTAGCTTGGAACATGAATTACAGAGTATCCCACGCATGCTGCCAGGAGTCCAGACAACAGTCTTAATTGCAGGGAAGTAATCCCTGTAAGGAAGAGGTCTGACAGGCATCAGAGGTAGCTGTTGCCCTTACTGTTTCACCTATACTTTCATTTCTCTGCAGTCTTTCATGGACTGACAACCCAGCAAAACAAAATTGTCTGGCCATGACGACTTGTGAGGAGGAGTTTTTCAGAAAATTTCTCACAAACATGAATGGGAAGAGTTGCAGTGCCCAAGGGTAGATACGGCTGCCTTGCAGTCATTATTAATTGTAAAACTAATTCCCTCATATCTATGGATAAGTTGGAGAGTCATCAGAATTGCTTACTGCTCAGAAGTAAACATAATGGCTAAGGAGGGTAGGGAGCCACTCTGGCTAAAGTCAGGGAAGACAAACCCAGATTCAGTGACAGCATCAGACTTCTAACCCTTCTTTATAGCTGAGATAGACTCAATATAGAAAGCAGAATGAGCTAAAAGCTGGGTGGGGATCACCACATCTGATGCCACAACTTTAGGGACCATGACATCCTGCCAAAATCTGACTTCAGATTAAACCCAGGGTGGAACGACAGATGTCCACATGCCTAAGACTGGAGAACGTGGAATACTGAAAAAAATTATGACTTCGTTTGCCCTATAACTAAAGGGACGAGGAAATCGTGGATGGAAATCATAAAATGCGAGCTGGACAGAACCAAAAACAGTCATGTGTTGGGATCCTCAGGAAGCCCCATGTAATAGGCAGCAGAAGTGGTTTGCAATGGTTTTAGATGAGAAGGATATAAAGTCATGCTCTTGAGCTCAGGTAATAGCCCAGTTAATTGCAAGTTGCAGTTGGTGTTTTGCCATCGACATTCGAGATGCGGGAAACAAGAGAGAGAAGTCTTGGACAAAGAGGGGCCTCTTCACTCCCACCAGGAGGACCTCCACAATGCTATTAATTGCAATAGCTAATAATGCCACCCTCAGAGCATTCCACTGAGGCACTCTTTTTTTCGGAGTGTACAGGGGAGAGAACTCACATCCCACACTCACCTGAAACTTCTCATAGAGGAAGTTCTGAATTAAATGGGTAAACGATCCCAAAGACCATAAAAATGAACACCAAGCTCTGCCCTACGCTTTCTCCAAGTCGAAAAACACTGATACATGATGATACATGGACGCGTATGTGGTACAGATAGAAAATGCATGGCAAAAAAGGTTTTCTACAGCGGATCTCATTTGTCTAAACCCAAACTGGGATTTAGAAAAAAAAAACACCATCTTCTAAAAACCAAACAAGGCATACATTCACCATCCTCTCAAGCAGTTTGTACGAGGTCTGATCGAAATCAATCTGACCTTTAGATGGTATAAAAAAAAAAAAAAAAAAAAAGCTGACTTACTAAGTTCAAAGTATGCCCCTTGGGACACAACCCACTTAGGCCAGCAATCTTTCCATTCCTGGAAACATTTGTAAACTCAGTATTTGGGATTGCCAACAAGATATCTGTCGCATTTAAAGTTAGAACCTTTCATTGGCATATTCAGTTTAGGAATTAGCCAAAAGACGCAGGGAGTCATGTCATGAGAGTATGGTGCCTGCCAGATCTGTGTGATCCTGTGTCTGGGAGGCGAAGGACTGTCAACCCAGCAACAAGAGTGCTCCAACCATCTCATCCCATCTCATCCAGGATTTTTTTTTTTTTTTTGTCAAACACAGGATCACACAGGTCCGGCAGGCTCTCTACTCCAACGACATGGCTCCCTACGACTTTCGGCTATTTCCTTAACTGAAGATGCCACTGAAGGGTTTGAAATTTGATGACACAAATGAAATAAAGACATGCAACAAAGATCTTGTTCATGATCCAAAAAACTAACTTTACAAGATGTTTCCAGCAATGGAAGGTCCGCTGTACTAAGTGTATTTTGTCCCAAGGGACCTGCCTTGAAGGGAATTAAATTCTGAACTGAGGAAGTAAGATTATTTATTTACTTATTTTTTTTTTACCGGTAACAGGTCGGATATATTTCTATCAGACCTAATCTATGCAGGACGTCATAAAGACTTGGCAGATTTTAGACGCAATAGATTGGCCTTCCTTAGCTTAGGGATCAGGAGGACTATGTCCAGTCACCAGATATCTGGCACTACCCTCTCCTCCCACGCACTTGAACAAGACCAAGAGAAGAGCCGATGACTTCTCGCCTAGATGATAAATCATAGCATATGGAACACCATCGTGTTTTGGATCTGTGCCCTTGCAGAAAGCTAGGGCTGTTCTCATTTCTCTCAAAGTAAAAAAGGATCCTGTAAGTCTCCCCTCCCTGAGATTTAAAATCCAGCCCCAATCTCTCCTGTTGTAAACGATCGGATAAATTTGTCACTGAAGGATCCTTCCATATAACAGTATAAAATTGTTCAGGATGAAGAAGATAATCAGGGTGGAGAGGATCATTATTTATTAGTCCAGATGTTTCGACTTTACATGAAGTCATCCTCAGTGGATTTTAAAATATCAGCAGTGAATATCACTACTTTACAGAATTCAAAAGACGTGGTAAAATCACACGGGAATGGAACATCCCACTTCAAGGTATAACAACTGAATTATGTTTAGGGGTACTACTATTGTTATGTTATTCAGCATGAGATTTCTATGTTTATGTGAATGGATACAAGTATCATTAAACTAAAATAACTACCGCTATCGATGATTTTAAAGTCGCTATATTTAATTCTAGTATTGCATGATATGTTCCCATACGGAGGTGTAGAGGCAACTACTCTGAGCGACTTGTCCCTGCTAACTGATCTACATGGTCTGTGATTCTAACCTTGAGAGCTCGAAACGTATATATATATATATATATATATATATATATATATATATATATATATATATATATATATATATATATTTCCTATTTTGAAAGTGTTTTCATGAATAAATGCAAATTTAATATGGGTAAAATTTTTTGCTAGGATTCTACTTAATTCGTCTTCAGTACTTTTACAAGTATGTCTAAGTGAGGAGATGAGTCAATAATATAGTTTCCTTCTTTGTCCTAGCAATACCCTGGATGGGTTTATAATAGTTTTGCTACCTAAAAATTTCTCAACAATTTTGTCAAGAAAAGAGCCACGAAAAACATTACATCTGAAAGTTTCTTTTAAAATATATTCATTAATGCAATAGCAGATTTGTGGATGATATAGAATATGTCCTTTGAAGCAAGGTTTGGATTGCATTTATTTCAAAATTCTTCTGACAGTAACCGAAAAACCTTGTTCTTAGTCCCGAAAAGATATCTTTGCAATATTAGTATAAAACATATTGTAGTGATTTTGAAATCATCGATAGTTGTAGTATTTTGAATATGTCCATTGATCATCAACACTAGTAGGTTTTATGGATATTTCCCTTGTGTCTTCCGCACCCACTTTCGAACTTGATTTGTAGGAGTGGAGGAGGTAATGGAAGAAACACAGGCTACCCAAGAGCTATGCTGTACATTCTCATTGGTTCACCTGTATTTTGCACGGGCACGACAGAACTGTACCTTAAAAACTTGTTTTGCCCTTGTGCACCAAAATAAGAGTACACACCGTTGTCGGCTTTGTGAGATGTTTTGCCATCACCATCCTACCACGGAACAAGGAATGAAGCTGTTACTTATGACAAAGCTTGTTGTTCCGGGAACTGTCCTCACAATTGCTTGGCAAAGAGTAGAGGTGAAGCATAGTACAGCTTCATCACCCCTATGAAACTGCTTCACCCATAATTGAACGTTTAGATCGAACAACATCCCACTCATCCTAGTCCAGACACCAACAAGGAACCTGTGGTGTTGGTAGACTGCTAGCTGTGTTGACTACAAGTCGGTAGCGGTCACTGCCATCGAGATAATCAAAGTCACTCCACATATAATCTAGTGCACGATCAGTTAAAGACAGGGTGAGGTCAGTAGCTGAAAGGGTACCAGTCTGACCTTGTAAGTTTGTAAGATATCAGTAAGACCATCAAGATCCTTCATGGACTGGATTTCACATCCCCCCAAAATGATGCACTCCATTTAAATCCCCAAGGAGAATGAACAGCCAGGGCAGTTGATGAACTAATCCATCCAGGTCCTTTCGAGGGAGAGAGATAATTGGCAGCAGATAGACCATAAACACTGTGAATATCCTCCCTAAGTGCAGCTGAACTGCCACTGCTTGAAGGAGAAACTTCAGGGAAAATGATGTGAAAGGTACATCAGAACGGTAAATGATGGCACAACCTCTCCAATGACCACCTGCATGATGTAGGGAGTGGGAATATATGAGCATGTCATTTAGAGGGGGATGACAATTATTTGGTCCCCTTACAAAGTCTCCTTCAAACAAACAAGCTGGATGGGTCTCAACTAAGAGCAGTTGAAGTCCTTAGGTTTGGGATCAGTTACTGTTGCATCCCCGTTCTTCACTGGATGGAGGACCCTCTGTTTGGTGCCATTGTTGTTGGATTCTAAGGGCAACCCAGATGGCTCAACAGCTAGGGTAGTCTCTGTTTTGCAGATGAGGTTTGTGAGGCAGCAACATGTCGCTGCTTCCTTTCTATCACTCCCAACCTCAATCAGGAGGTGATATAGCAGAAGGAACCGGTAGTTGAGCAGTCAGTCAAGGTTTGGTAGCCTGCACAGTGGTAGTCCTAATGGAAACAATCACATATCGACAAACCCATCACGAGGGGCAGCAGCAGCTCTTTCACTCCGAAGGTCATGATCAAAGAATGCCCAAGGCGTCAGCATGCGTCTGGCTGTTGACGTCCCTGTCTGGGCTGTGGACACAGCCTTCAGGCTATGTGCAAGACACATGGACGCAGAGAGGCAGCCCCACTCCCCATAGAGGAGGCACTGTCTCCCCCCTTTTGTCGCAGCCAAAGAGTTTAGCCCTTACTGTGTGGCAAATGAGTGCTATGAAAGGCAGGTAAAACAACAGGATTTGTTCTCTTGCACTAATGAGCTTCCTGACAACGTGACAACTGATGTAAGGGTGACCCTGGGTGAACGAGCAGCCTTCTGGCCCTGCCTTTTGTCTCTTCAAAAGAAATTCGTTCATGGGTTTGAACTGACAGGACCTCATGTTCTAACTTCTCCTGGTCACACTGGGTTGATCACACTGGATCAGCTCCACAGCAGGTCACACCCGAGGGGTATTCGGGCAATCAATCCCACCATGATAATCACTGCCACAGTTGATGCACACTTGTGGGTGCATGACCCTGCAATTTTGGACGACAGGACTGACTGACATGCCCAAAACTTTGGCAATGGAAACACCACATTGGTCTGGCCAAGTAAGTTTTTACACAAAGACTGTAGTAAACTGCAACATGGACACTGGGCACTGTCAGTTGATCAAATGTCAAAATCATAGATGTTGTAGATGGTTTGTCTGTCAAGATCCTGTTTACTCTCTTCTTGATCCTTTGAACTTTCACTACTCCCTGGTGTTCTAGCCCCTCCAGGAGAACCTGCTATGAGCACCTAAGGAAATTCTTGGAGAAGACTACTCCCGGTCTGGTTCAGGGTGGCGTGATGTGTGACCACCACTTCTTTTTTAAAGCCAAATCTTTTATGGCATGAATGTAAGCATTTTCATAAGCAACCTTGGCCTCAACAAGGAGAGACTCATCTGCCTGAGGTTAAGTTTCGGGGGGATGATCCACAAGCCTTGACCAAGTCATGATGAACTTAAAAATTTTGGCCAGTTTATAGACAAGGAATTTCTCATAGCATGTAGCACAAAGAACCCGGCATCCTGTCAATGGTAGGGTTATAAGCTTTCTTAACAGGCATGGTGTCTCTGGCTGGAGAATATTCCTACTCTGACCTCCAGTAGCCTAATAGGAACATTCAGGATGGGGAAGAGTCATTTGAGGATCTACTAAACTTGCACAGTAGGTCAGGAAAAGATTTAAGACCACTGGAGTGCCTGGGGTTGGCAGGAAGAGAAATGTGCACAATAGATGACTTGTGGGCCTGACCACACGGAATACGAGTATCAGTGTCAGGGAAGGATTCTGCCATATAAAAGCAAGAAGAGACTTCACTCTACTACTCACCCACCCACCAGGGGACCCAACGAGAGGTGCCAAATGACATGTCACGGAAGAGTGCGTATGTAACCACGACTCAACCAGATGGCAGCTCTAGACAAAATGAATGCAGGTTATGTTGTGCCTATTTGACCCCAGCCATAAATGACTAGCCACTTGACTTGGTCCGGCCTTACAAAGCCGCTCATCTAGCCAGACCAGGGAAACAACGAGGAGTGTAGCCAGCCACAGGGCACATCGTGTGACATTGCTCAACCACCAAGAAATCTATCTCTCAAGCATCAAGTGACTCCAAGCACGGCAAGCACGTGGGAGGGCAATATTGCTGTCCTAAGATGTCCGAAGCAGGGAATATAAACCACCTGTCCTGCTTACCTGATGACGAGAAGGGGAGCATTTGTACACGAAATCGATGGATATCAGTCCTTATAAAGCAGCCAGGCAACCAAAATAGCAGTCCCAACAGACCATGCTTCAAGCCCTGCCACCACTGCAAGGCAGCTCCCCTTCGGCGGGGTTGGCATAAAGAGTAAACATAAATAGCAGTAACGTTGAATGTGAAACTGTTAATTAGCTCTGCAAGGAAGGTTTCTTAACTGAATGTATAACACATCGAGTGTGTGTGTGTGTGTGTGTGTGTGTGTGTGTGTGTGTGTGTGTGTGTGTGTGTGTGTGTGTGTGTGTGTGTGTGTGTGTGTGTGTGTGTGAGCCTTCACTTACCACTTCAAGGAGAAACTGAAGATTAATAGACATAATAAATCACGTCAGCAAAAGAGAATAAGGTTCAGTAAGGCAAATGGTCTGTTAGATTCCCGCGGGCAGGAGCACTGATGCTAAGGCCTCAAAAGCTCCAGCTACAGTCGTTATGACTTGCAATAATTACTAAGAGAGAGAGAGAGAGAGAGAGAGAGAGACAGACAGACAGAGACAGAGACAGAGACAGAGACAGACAGACAGACAGACAGACAGACTGACAGACAGACAGACAGAGAAAGAGACAGAGACAGAGAGAAAAAGTTGCACAAAGTCTTCTAATTAAGGTGTAAGCTGTGTATTTTTTGTTATTAAACTCGAGTTTTATCTTCAGAAGAGCCTCAGGAAAAAAACTTGTTAGAACTCCGTTTGAACATGAAAACTCACACTCTTAATATCTAAAATCCTCCCCCCACCCCCTTCAGCTTTCCCCTCGTCACCTCCCCTCATAACTCTCTCTCTCTCTCTCTCTCTCTCTCTCTCTCTCTTCATCCCTGGAAGCAGTTGTATGAAAGTAAAGAAACGAGTTCGTAAACCAAATAATAAAGACTCCGGTAGAAAGCCAACTTTTAAATTATACTTGTATCATCAGAGTCACTCACTGTCATCGTCATATTTACCTACATCCAAGCCACCACTACCACCACCACCGTCATCATCATCATCATCATCACTACCATCTATCTTCATCACAAGCATTATCTTCTTCACGACAATGATGTATACGAGTACTGTCTTTATTGTCTCCTCATGATTACTGAGTTTACAAGATCTTCGAACAAGATGGATTAGGCACTGACTTCGTTATCTCCTTTACTATCAGGGTTTTCTCCTAATCCAATAGAGATTATCCAGAAATAGCAAGAACATACGATAATAGCCGTCAAGGGAATGAAGGAGTTAGGATTATTTTTTTATACTGACCCTCTGCTCACAGTCAGACAGGGGTAAAAATGAATCACGAACTACGAAAAGTGGAAAACGGGGTACGACAGCTACAGTAAGAATACCCAAATTATTGTGAAGACCATGTACAAAGAAAAGTGCATATACAGTGTACAGTATACATAATGAGAGAGAGAGAGAGAGAGAGAGAGAGAGAGAGAGAGAGAGAGAGAGAGAGAGAGAGAGAGAGAGAGAGAGAGAATGACAGCAAATTATGTTGCAGAAGGAAACGTAGAGCAGGCTGGAAGGGTACCAGAGATCGAGTTCGCCATGTGAGAGTAAAGCGTCTGGCGAAAGGTGAGATAGACTAGGAATGAGGTGAAGTGGTTATATAATGATAAAGCGGGACAAACTAATAGCACATACAGCAAGGATGATGGTCACCTTCGTCAGGCGGGGAATTACCTAGAGGTAATGTAATGATGATGACGATGACAGAGGAGAATGAAGCTGTGACAGATAATCCTGGCAGAGTGGTATGCCTGCCTCGGATATTTGCTTAGGTTAGATTTGCTTACTTCATATTAACAGCCTAGATTAGGTTAGGTTAAATCAAATTAGGGTAGAGTTGGTTAGACCTAAGTAGGTTACGTTAGGCTACGATACATTAGTTTACATTACTTTAGATTTAGTTAAACTAGATTAAGTTGCATTAAATTAGGTTAGGTGATCGTGACGGAATTATTCGCCTGTCCCAACGATTAGTTCATTATTCAAGACAGTTCTCACGTAATCTGACATCACGGATACACGGTCACAAATGTGGCTATATAACGCTATTTCTGCCACCATTAGCTCTCTCATGGTCTGAACAAGTCGAGTATTCTATTCAAGCTAACTCCAGACAAATATAGTCATCTGGGAGTTCGTCACAGGAGCTTGAAGGACTAAACTCTGTCGCGTTTAACTCTGTCATGGTCGGAACAACTACAGTATAATATCCTAATCCAGCTAAAGACAGTCGGTTATATACAGTATAGCTGAGGTTACGTCATAGGTAGGTTACCTGAGAGTTAATAATGTTAAGTGTCTTCCTGGCAACATTACGTAACAGAAAAAACTGTTCATTATGTATATATTTTTTCCTGTTTTCTTTACTTCTTTCTATTTTTTTTTTTTTTTTTTTTGGTCATCGCACATGAACTAAGATTTTACAAAATTAAAGCCCTCCCTTCCATCCTTTCCTCAAATTAATCCTCCCATTCTCCATCCATTTATCATTCCTCCCTCTCGCAGACCTTTTACCTCCCTTCCACTGTCATCGTTCTCGTCATCAGCATCATGTTTGTTTTATTCTACGTCACCATTCTTGCATTCCTTTTTCCTCATTCCTTATTCCTTTAAACCATATATATATATATATATATATATATATATATATATATATATATATATATATATATATATATATATATATATATATATATATATATATTTTTTATTCATCCCTTCCTCCTCCCCCTCCACACATTTTCTCTAAAAAATCGGATGAAACCTCAGTTGACCTTGTCCTGCGACCACAAACTTTGACTCAGTGTCTCTAGAATCGGAAAATATCATCCTCAACTGACTCTCAAACACTCCACCGGGTTTGTTAAAATCGGATCAAAACTTTTTTTTATATATATTGCGTGCACACACACACACACACATAACCACACCCACCCACCCACACACACCCACACACACACCCACACACACACACGCATGCACGCACAATCACGCACTCGAGAGAGAGAGAGAGAGAGAGAGAGAGAGAGAGAGATCCAGGTCTCTTCAGTGTCCTCAGGCCGGCAGTACGAGATGTTTCTGGACAAACATAATTCATATATATATATATATATATATATATATATATATATATATTTATATATATATATACACAGTATTCGTGTATATACTGTGTATATATATATATATATATATATATATATATATATATATATATATATATATACACAGTATACGTGTATGAAATTATTCTTGCTCAAACCCTTCACTACGGGGACGTGTTGTTAATTTTGTGTGTATTTTAATTTTAATACCACCAGGTGTTTTTTTTATTTCGAGAAAGCCTCTTCCTACAGTGACGTCTTTATCGTTTTACTACACCTGCACTCCAAGCACGAGTGTTGTGCTTTTGATTCAGTCTGTTTGTCTATCTGATTATCTGTCTGTCTGAAAGCAACATTATAAGAGAGCTATTGACTGGAAGTAAAATATGTCTGGAATATTGACTGAGATCCATTCTGGAAACTGGTGATTAGTTTTGCCAGAAAACCGTCAATGGGCATCGGCCAAGACAAGGTCAACTCAGCTTGTTTTGATCTTTCCTGGCTCTTAGCACTGGCTAAGGGCCAGGAAAACGTAAAGTGATTCTATTTTTAGAATAACAAGTCCAAGGTAAGAGGTCCCAGGACAAGGTCAACGTTTTGGGCCTGTAACTCAGGCAGTACTTATTCGAACTGGACCAATCTTTGTGCAACGGTATAAGGTCAGTCAAGGATCAAATGATTCTATGTTGGGAATATTAGGTCAAGTTCAAAGTCAAATTGCAAAATT
This sequence comes from Coenobita brevimanus, assembly GCF_032717465.1. Lineage (NCBI taxonomy): Eukaryota > Metazoa > Arthropoda > Malacostraca > Decapoda > Coenobitidae > Coenobita > Coenobita brevimanus. Next base: position 8,244,123 of record NC_136983.1, on the reverse strand, counting down.
ACACTTTTTATGCAATTTGAACGAAGCTTGGTGGAAGTGTTGAGGGTCAAGTAAGGATGAAAGTAAGCGAGTTTGAAAACTATCGGTAGAAGGAGTAGGTCACAGGGCAGGTCCAAAGTTCGGCCTCAGACCCATTATAGTAATGAAACCATTCGGTATGAAGACTTTTTTTTTCCAATGTTATTTCTGTCACTGTCAAATGATTATAATCTTGCATAATTCCTTCAACACGAGTGCGTGTTTCTTATTTCATTCTTTCTTCCTTCAGATGATATATACTGTATATACTTTTTTAATCGTGCTAACCCTTCTAGTTAGAGAACATCTTCCTTATTAACCTGTGAAACAGAATGGTTTCATTATCGACACCTCGCCCTATACTGTTGTGCGAGATTCAGCTTTCCCCCTCTCCCTGTGTGTGTGTGTGTGTGTGTGTGTGTGTGTGTGTGTGTGTGTGTGTGTGTGTGTGTGTGTGTGTGTGTGTGTGTGTGTGTGTGTGTGCTTTAACTCCTAGGCTATTTGATGGCTGCTGGGAAGGTCTTCCACTATAGCCTATACAATTTTCCAACCACGAATTTTAGGGGGTCAGCCTCTCACCAATGAAAATGTTCTCAGTAACACTGGAAGGAGGGCAGGTATGGCTCTGATATGTAAGCATATGTTGTACAGCCGACTCTGATTTGTATTGCGATATTTGGGGAACGCGACCCCCGAACGATTCTTTGAGGAGGGTCACTTCCGGTCACAAGGATTAAAATGTTCAAAAATAGAGGGATGTGAGCATGTGGATTTCAACGAAAACGGCACACACATCGCAGAATTGGATATGCACTTTTCAGATTTTCTCTGAGTGCACAGGAAGAAACTTCACGTCTACTTCATGTTATTTTTGCTACAACTAGATTATTATGATTATTATTATTATTATTATTATTAATACTGTTATATATTATCATTATTATTATTATTATTATTATTATTTATTATTATTATTATTATTATTATTATTATTATTATTATTACTATTACTATTATTATTATTATTATTATTACTATTATTATTATTATTATTATTATTATTATTATTATTTTCTGTAGTAAACCTTTCACAACGATTGAGTGCCTTTTAATAACAATTTCATTCTCGCTACCACTATTTGGTTTCACACTTTCAGTTAGCGGACGTCTAACTCTTGTGCTTTTTCCTCTGTCAATTTGACCCCTTCAGTTCGAGGACGCCTAACTCATACTTTTTCCTCCTTTAATTTGACCTCTTCAGGATGCCTAACTCATGCACTTTGTCTTCCTGTATATGACATTATTCTGAACACCTGTTTTTAGGTCAGATGCAGCCAGTAACCCTTTTCCACTTACGGGATTTCAAACTAATAAAGCTGGAATACAACCTTACCAGTTTCGTTAGGTTTCAACGCATTTCAGAGACAGTGCGCATGAATTGTTAACCACAAATGTATGTTTATCTACGGCCAAAAGCTGTGTCAAAGCATTTTTATATTTTGCTGAACTATTCGTCAATAACCAGATGAGGCTGGAGTCTTGCTGCAGTTATTCGAAACCTCGAGATATAGCCGCTTCATCTCGTGTACCTAACCTACATTTTACTCTTGCTGTATTCAAATTAATTTCTTTGCCCTAGGAAAAGCGTCGCTAATGACTATACAAAACTCCTCCAGTTCAGGAAGACTCTTTTAGAATGAGGAAAAATGTCTGGTAGTAGCAAGAATAAAGATTATAATTCTTCTCCAGCTGAAGAAATGGAAGAAATAACTGACAGAATCTAATGGATGTAATCGGGATTAAAAAGCATGTAAGCCCACTACTCTCTGGTTAGTGTGATCCACTTTCATCACAATGTAATCGTTTGGAATGAACTGAAATAAAATGCAAAAAGAAAACTAGATAACAAGAGGTTATTTCATAAATATTTATTGACTTTTTGTTCATTGGAACGGATTTTGTATAAGGGCCACGTAAGTCCCATATGCTTCTGTTACGTATTTATTCGCTCAGCTAGCATAGCCCAGGTGTGGACACTTCTGATGGGGCAGTAAAGAACTACATGAGAATACTGAGTAACTTTAATTGCTTGTTCATTTCACTTTTTTTTCAGATTCTCTCAGGCTCCCACGAATTGCTCTCACCTGAAAGAAACAGTCTACTGTCAAAAAGAATAGGGTGGTCCAATAATGAAAGGGCTAATCTACCAGTATTAACACTCTGGCTCTTTTGGCTCGCTCAGCTGATTAAAATCGTTTGGCGGGTAGAGGAAGTAAATCTCTAAAGTTGTGCTGATAATGAAAGAAATGTATTATTTTGTTACTTTACCGATTACTTATTACTTTTCACTTTTTTCCCCTGCAAGTAATCATGGATATGGGACACATAAGCACCACTCACAACTTGTGTGATACCCACCACAAGTCAAGAGCTAAACTTCTGACTACGCTCCACATAATGTATATTTTATTCATGGTTTATGCTATTTTCATGGTGGCAGGTCTCTATATTTCATATTTATGGCTTATGCTCGTGGTTCTCAGTACCGACAAAGTAAAATGTCATACCAGTAGATTCCCTTCCAACTCCCATCTGTTCTCCTCGCTACTCCAGATACGGTTTCACATTCACGTTGTTTGCAGCATCGTTTCACTGGAGTGTTTCACATTATCATTTCGTTGCATCGTTTCACTGTTTCAGTGTATCACTGTTTCTCCCTCTTATTTCTTCCACTTTCCGTTTTGCTCCACTGTTTTGCTGTCTCGCCTCACTTATTCATTATCGAACTACAGTGTATATACTGTACACTTTTCTACTTATTATTTCATTGTACTGGTTCACTGTTCTTTCGTCTTCTAATCTAAACTTAAGCCTCCCCATTTTCCACTGTGCTTCATCTTTTCACTGTATATCATTTCACTGTGTCACTTTTACGGGTTTCGCTCGAAGGTTCCAGCACAGTCAGAATAATATGTCAGAGATTCTTTTGACTACAGTCAATTTTCCTTGCTACTTCATTTTCAAAATCCATTATTTTCCTTTTTCCTTAATTTTTCCGTTTTCTCTTTTGCTTCTCTGTTTTGCTGTACCGATTCACAGTTCCATATATTTATGTTCTTTCAATTCTTTTTCCTCCATTGCTTCACTTCTTTACTGTATTTCTGAATGTCATTCGCTGTTTTTTAGCATCATTTACTATTTCGCCTACCTTTCTCTTTTCCGTTCCTCTTGTCTTGCTGTTCCTGTTTACTTCTACTTTCCAGGCCCGTATTTTTAACAGATTTTTTTTGGGGGGTAGACGAAATATATATACCTCCATGCTACAAACTTAGAATTAAACTGAAGCTCTTAAGTTTGCAGGACATCCGATATTTTTCAGTCTGATTCTGCCAAAAAGTCGATGCTTAATGGGGCATGCATGTTTAGTGATAGAGCTGGGTGTTTAAATAAAAGACTTGACTTTCTGCCAGTCTGAACTTTCAGCTCAATCTGTGCCTAAGTTGAGCTTAATATTTTGGCCATGTTACATTTTTGTTGCAGCATGCTGCACCCTTGTCATGACTGTTCTTACATGCCTGCGGTAGGATACAGGCTGAAATATACTGTCCTGCCTTTATTCTTTTGGAAATGCTATAATAATCAAAACTAATTACTATTATGATTGAGATTATGATCAGTTTGGATCAACTTTAGAAGGATTCTGTCAAACACGCATAGAATTGTTTGAATTTTCAACAAAACCACTCCAAGTATTTCTTCCTCCTTTTTTGCAAGTTCAGCCTTTTAAGCCCAACGTTGCTTTCATACTAAAGGTCACTCATCTTCACAACTGGACATTTATTTGCCACACACACACACACACACACACACACACACACACACACACACACACACACACACACACACACACACACACACACACAAACATTTGCATTCCATCATAAAAACCTTGATCCTAAAGTATACAGATTCCAACATACTATATGCACAAAATACAAACATTTATTCAACATGTCGGACACGAGCAAACATAGATTTTCTTCTCTCCGTCTTGTCAATAAACTCGTTCAGAACTGCATTCAGATCAAGACTCAAGTCTCCTAGCATGAACACTCAGATACGCTGTGTGGTTTAGCCGAATGGGGTCATTGTGCTTCTCAAATATGTCTCTCAATCTGTAGATAGAGTTACGATAACAAAACACAGGAACACTATTATAAACACAATAGAGGGAAAATAAACTTACAGACCAGAAGGCAACAGAGAGCTATCGACAACGCTTGGCAAATGACAAGAACAGCATTGACACATAAACATTAAAAAACCTCATAACAGTACTACGGTACGTCTCAAATAATTGTGCCAACAAGATCTATTATAATATTCGACATCTAGTATCATATTTTACTGACAAACTTGATCAGTTTCATGATTTGTTATTGAATCCTCTATCTTAGTTAAAGTTTTGGCAAATTAATATACAAAAAACATTAGCGGGGTGCTATAGCCCCCCTAGTCCCTCAGAAATGACGGCCCTGCTTTGATATTAAAATGTCCCTCCAGGAGATTTCTTGTTTCTCATCAGTCTTCCTCTTCATCTTTGCCCTCTTCCAGTTTTTATCATTTCTACCATCTTTTTATTTCTCCGGATTTTTTTTCAAATCTTATTTTCTGTTTAATGTACTCTCAATTTTCCTGTACTTCTTAATAAGGGACTCTACATTTTCACTTCTTCCACATCCTTTTGCTTCACTAATGCGCGGCACCATTTCACTGCGCCATTTTAAACCTCTCACTTTTCTGTATTAATTTTTTCATTGAATCATTTCACTGTTTTCATTATTCTACTATTTATCTCTTCTACTTTCCGTTTTACTTCATTTTCATTTTTTTGTACTCCTTTACCCTTCAGCTTTATGTCTTTATCATTTTCATTTCATCTTTCTGTTTCATTGCATGGTGAAGCTGTATCATTTTTTGTTTCTTTCTTTCTCCGTTTAGCATCCAGCCAATATGTCGTTCTTCTCGGCACGCTATTCCAATTTCCTTCCTCCACATTTCCTTTTGCTTCACCTTTTTTTTTTATATATATTTGTACTCTACACCTCACACTACTACAGTCATACCACCACATCTCTAATTATCTAAGATCTTTCAAATAATCCAGATAAACACAATTTCCTAATACACAGATATTGCCTGATTCCTATAATACCTTATATGCAACCAATAATTATACCTCTAATAGTACTGAAATTCTCGGTGGTTCACTTAACGATTCCTTCAGTTGGACCTTTCATATGAGATCGCTTCCTAAAACCGCTTCAAAGAAACTTGGATTATTGTACAGAATCCGTAACTTCTTCACTGAAGAACGTTATCTATCATTTACAAGAGCCATGTGCGCTTTCAGCTAGAATATTACTCACTCTTAGGAGAGGATGTGGAGAGGTTGCACTAAAACATCTGGACAAAATTCCGAACAAAGCTGTAAGAATAATTAATAACCCAGAAATTACAAATGAACTACTTCCCCTACAAGTAAGACACAATTATGCTTCCCTTTCGTTGTTTTACAGATACTTTTGTAGTTAATGCTTAGACGAAGTTGCATACATTGTGCCACCTCTTCCCGTCTTCCCCTGTGCAACAGGGGCATCTGGTAGCGCTCTTAGCTAGACTGTCACACTGCCATGACGTAAAAATTCCGCCCAAAAGAATTCATTTATTCCCAAGAATGCTTCACTTTGGAACTTGCATCCCCAGATTAGTTTCCCCCAAGTTACAACGAACAGTAGTTCAAATTCAATTGCTGCAGAGTTACGTATGAACAGAAAACACCAGTTATTTGATGTGTGCTTGTTATATATTTAATTTTCTTTTCCCTGCTCTGCTCATCTTCCGTTAAAAAAAAAAAAATGGATGGGATGTGGGGAGCGGAAGGGAAAAACGTTGTAAAGGTGAAGAAGCTGTGAATAAAATCGAAAGGAGAGGAAGAAGGAAGAAACTAAGGATATGTGGAACTGGGGAAACGAGAGAAAGTGGAGGGTGGAGGGAAGATATGGACGGATAATGGAAAGAGAAAGGAAGAATTAGGGGAGAGGCGTTCGGAAATTCGAAAATGCAATGATGAAAAGGTGGACAGGTTCAAGGTAGTAATGGTGGAGGTGTGAGTGGGAAGTGGTGAAAGGAAGGAAAGCGTCGGGTAGCGCGGAAGGAAGAAATGTGGAGTGGATTTTCAAAGAGTATAGAAGGGAAGGAAAGTGGAACATTCATTGCAAAGGTAACGAATACGTGGATAGGGAGTGAAAATTAAGGAAGGAAGGAAGGAGGGTAGAAGGAAGAAATGGTGAAGGGGTGATTGTGATGTGGAGGTAGAAGGTAAAGTGAACAGTGGGAGGAAAAAAAAGGAAAGGAACATGGAAGTACACGGAAGAAATGGTGGAGGGATGGGGTGGTATTTCCGTGGGCTTAGGAGGTTCCCCACCACATTTTTCTCCCTATTTTATTCCGGATATTGCAGACCAGCAGTGGTTCTTTTGGGCCTAAATAATGTTGTGTGGTGTTAGCGGTCATCATCAACAAATCGTAATACTCGTTCCCATTAATTGACAGGGTGGAAAGGTCTCAGAAACAAGAAAAGGTCGAGCGATCCACACAGCACTTTTTCCGTAAAGCATGTGGATCTCAGCTACTGCGTCGACTGTCAAGTAAAAAATAAATAAATAAGTAAATGAAAAAAAAAACAAATGAAAGAAGGAAGTGCACCAATTGTCGTGTGAATCTCAACACATGCTTCATTCAATCCATTCTTATCCTTGTCATGTTCTTCATCTTCTTCACTGTCCATACCTCGCTTTTTCACATACAGTACCTACAGTCCCTCAACTCGTGACCCACCACACCCTATCCTAGACTGTTTTCCCTTCTCGCTCTTGCTCAGCCATTTACTCCATCCACTCTGCTGTCAAGTACCCTTACTTTGTTATTATTATAGCTTTTAATGCACCTCGCTTTCACTGTATAGAAAATCCTTCAACATAGCCTCACAAAAAACCTCAGAGTGTGGTTTTCCTGCAGTCCAGTGGGTCCAAAGTTTGATCCCTCCAACCATCACATGCTAAAAGCCTTCTGACCTTGTTTATTGTCTGTTTCATCTTCCCTCAGCTAGTCCACTTGCAAGTATTGTGATGTATTTGTTGATAGGTAGATCGATAGATAGACTCTAGTATTCCATGCCCATGAAAAAGTATCACGAAATATTTTTATCCTTCTGCCAACAACACATCATCCTTCAATCTTGTTCCTCCTCCTAGTTCTTGGATTACCTCTCCTCCTTCCAACATTACCACTCCCCATTTTTATTGCCATGTGTAATAAACGTCAGAGAATCTTTACTATATGTATGAATAGCGACACACCACATCCCTGAGTCTCCTCTTCTGATCACAGTAACCCCTTAGGCATCTTCCTTTTGTCACCCGTTCATTCCGAAAGCTCATTATTTTATATTCTTCCTATCTCCAGACAATTATAGTCACCTGACAAAGTGCCCGCATTTGCTAAAAGGTTAACAAATATTGTATATAAGCATTGGCATTTCATAGATCTCCTTGAAGCTTAATAACATTGTCCGAAAATACAGCAGCAGGAGTAAATAACAGTAAATGACGTCACGGGATGGAAGGGTTTTATGCCATGTGTACTGTAGGCTATCCATTGTGTTCTTGGTTTATCATACCTTCTCCCAACCTCTAAGTTTGCTGTGCTCCATTCACTCTAAGTTAGCCTACAATTATCATGCATCCATCTTGAAGGCTGAGTGGTAAAAAAATTTTGACACTAGATGATGCTAATCACGAAGAAGTGTTGTGAAAAGAAGGTAAAACCGGACTGTGTTATTCTGCAATTGACTGTCGCGAAATATCCTGAAATGAATGGGCCAAGTTGATGTGAACGTATTTTAACAATGTTTTTTAATATCATAGCTGTTGCTTAATACTGTATAATTTATCGGCTTGCTCTCTACCTACAAAACTCCCGCTATCTTGGTCTCCGTCTACCTTTGCTTCTTACAGCCATCAACTATCAGTACCAAAGGACCCATAACTCCTTCAGCTCAATTACGTTTCATCAGCCCTCGGGACTAGATGCCGACCATCTCCCTTTGCTGAACTTTTTCAGTGTCTCAGTAACACGGAGAGTAGGCCAGCATGCTTTTCATTACAAGTTTCTCTATCAACACCAAACTACGTGCACAGTACACACTACACTTCATATTCAAAATTCAACCGAAATGGCGTCGTTTAATCAAGCCTCAGAGTCCCCAGGAGGGGGGACCATAAATGCCCCCATCTTCCGCTCCTCTCCCGGTGACGACTCGGGCTGCCTGGTATCACTGTCTGACTCACTTCTTCATTTCTGCAACATTTGGGGCCTTTCCTCTAACTTTCGCACTGTTGAGCACCACCTCTCCTTCTCTAAACCTCACCTACTTTTTCTAACTGAGACTCAGCTGTCTGAGGCAACTGACAGCAAACCCTTTTCTGTATCCTCCTACTTTCTCTGTACTCATTTCAAAGCCAAAGGTGGATGCTGTGTATATGTACGCAACGACCTATATTGTTCGCGTGTTCCTGAACCCGATTCTTCTGCATTCTCTACACTCTGGCTTCGGCTTTCCTGTCATTCTCTGACTAAATATATCTGTGCTGTTTACTTATCTCCTAATTCTACTGACTATCAAAATTTCTTTGACTATCTTACTTCTACGATGGAACACATTCTATCCATTTCTCCTTTCTCCAAAACCTCCATTCTAGGAGATTTCAATGTTCACCACCACCTTTGGCTCTCCTCTCCTTTCACTGATCCACCTGGTGAACTAGCTTACACCTTTTCTATCCTTAATGACCTAGAGCAGCTTGCACAGCACCCTACCCGTATCCCTGACCGCCTTGGAGAGAGCTCCAACATACTTGACCACTTCCTTACCACTAATCCTTCTGCTTACACTGTTAATCTTTTCTCTCTGTTGGGCTCCTCCAATTACAACCTTATCACCTTAACCTGTCCTATCGCTTCAGTACGGCCTGTGGACCCTCCAAAGAAACATCGTCTGTGGCACTTTGGAGCTGTGGCTTGGAAGGCCCTCAGGCAGTACATCTTTGATTTTCCCTGGAATGATTATTGCTTCCATGGCCGGGAGCCATCTGAGTGTGCCTTGCGCATTATGGAGATTATTCTCTTTGGCATGGAAGCATACATTCCTTTCTCATATCCTCTGACCAATGCAAGAAAGCCTTGGTTTAATCACGCTTGTTCTAATGCTGTCCGCAACAAGGAGAGGGCCTATAAAAGGTACCGGAGCCAACCCACACCTGAGTCTCATTTTTTTTATATGTTTCTGCCCGGCATCATGCTAAGTCTGTTCTTCACTCTGTTAAAAATAATTTCATCCATACTAAATGCTCTCAACTCTCCAACTCGAATTCTTCCCGCTCCTTCTGGCACCTCGCCAAAAACCTTTCTAACAACTTTACCTCATCATCCTTCCCTCCTCTTTTCCACTCTGATGGCTCTGTAGCTATTTCTTCTACTGAAACTTTCTCCTCCAATTCCACCTTAGACGATTCCGGTGCTGTTCCTCCATCACTTCCCCCCTCTGACTTCCTCATGGGTGACGTTAAAATTTCTTCAGCTGATGTATTTTCTGCCATTGCTGGCCTCAATACTAATAAGCCATATGGGCCTGATGGAGTCCCTCCACTCTCCTGCTTGCTGGAAGTTTGCTCTCATTCAGCCAGTCCCAAGGAAGGGTGACCATTCCCAACCCTCGAACTATCGTCCAATTGCTTTAACATCCTGTATCTCAAAAGTTTTCGAGTCAATTCTTACAAGAAAAATTTTAAAGCATCTTTCCTGTCACAGCCTTTTTTCTGATCGTCAGAATGGGTTCTGTCAGGGACGCTCCACTGGCGATCTTCTCACCTACCTGTCAGACTCCTGGTCATCCTCCTTTCGGGACTTTGGCGAAAGCTTTGTCATTGCACTTGACATCTCACAGGCTTTCGATCGAGTCTGGCATAAATCTTTATTTTCCAAACTGCCCTCTTACGGTTTCTGTCCTTCTATCTGTGCCTTCATCTCTAGCTTCCTTTCTGGTCGTTCTATAGCTGCTGTTGTAGACGGCCATCGTTCTCCTCCTAGATCTATCAACAGTGATGTTCCTCAGGGCTCTATCCTATCACCAACTCTCTTCCTTTTATTCATCAATGACCTTCTAAGCTGTTCATCTAACCCCATCCACTCTTATGCTGATGACTCCACCCTTCACCTTTCCATTCGGTTCCCGCAACGTCCATCTCAGCAGTTACTTCAACAAACAAGGGATGAGGCTATGGCACACCTAATGTCTGACTTGTTTTGTATCTCTGACTGGGATAAAAATAATCTGTTTTTTTTTAATGCATCAAAGACTCAGTTTTTACACATATCAACCCAACAAAATCTTCCACAGGTATACCCACTAATGTTTAATACTAATCAGCTTAATCCTACATCATCCTTGAACATGCTTGGGGTTTCATTTACTCGGGACTTATCTTGGAAAGATCATATTACATCTCTTGCAAAATCTGCTTCCAAGAGATTAGGTGTGCTAAACCGACTCCGTTCCTTCTTTACCCCTGCACAATTGTTGACTCTATACAGGGGTTTTATCCACCCCTGTGTGGAGTACAACTCTCATGTGTGGGGAGGCTCCCCACATACAGCTCTTCTGAATAGGGTGGAGTCAAAGGCTCTTCGTCTCATTAACTCTCGTCCTCTTATTGACTCCCTTCAACCCCTGTCTCTTCGTCACACTGTTGCATCTTTATCTCTTTTCTATCGCTGCTTCCATGGTCACTGCTCCTCTGAACTATCTGCATGCATTCCTCCACCTCTATGACGGGCTCGTATTACCCGTCTGGCAGCAAACTCTCATCCCTATTCTGTCCAAATCTCTAATGCAAGAGTTAACAGGTACTCCCAGTCCTTCATTTATGCAACAGGTCAGCTCTGGAACTGTCTCCCTCTGTCTGTATTTCCTGCCTCCTATGATCTCCAGTCTTTCAAACGCAGTGTGTCCAGGCATCTCGAAAGGATCGGATCTTGAATTTGGCTCTCTCTTGTATTTTGTTTTTCTCTTGGAAGGAATAACAATTGTGGGCTCGCGGCCTTTGGTTCCTTCTCCCTCGCCAAAAAATAAAATAAATGCCAGACTATCTTATTCTACCAAGAAAAATTTCAGTTGTTAAAAAGGTCAGTAAATTCCATATCAATCCTCTTCTATTGAAAGTCTATCATGCTCTCATTAAAACTGTCTGTAAATAACTAGAAACAAAAACCTACATCATGGAACTGAAAGTAATGAATGAAAATATCAAACAGCAACCTTCAATCAGTTTCGTTTTAGTGTAACTCTTCCTCTTCCCCAACCACCTCGCTTGCCAACTGTGTGTAGTAATATCAAAGAGCCCTTAAGAATGATACAGTTGGGGACATTCTACACTTCCTGCAGCCTTGTTTTTGTTCTATCATTTCTCTCAGGTCTCCCACACTTAGGTATCCTTCCTATGTTATTGCCAAGCGTAATCATCTTTTCGGTCTACCTTTCGTTTCCACCACTTTACGGGCCATAATTTGAAAAGATCTCAGTGATTTTTAGGGAAAGCAGCCTCCATAACAGCTAATCGTTATTACAGATCGTTTTATTTTTTGCATTATGCTATTTTATTATTTGCTTCAGCTGGGTTGTAATGTGTTTGCCAACTGGAAATGTGCAAATAATAATGAAAATAAGTAATTTCAGAAACAGCTTAGGCTGAGGAGAGTTTCTAAATAGGGCCGTAAATAGGAGAGGGACCTTAAAGGTAAACCATACTCTTTCCAAACATGTGCTTTGTCTATTTCCCCTTTTTATTTTTCGTCCAACCACCCTACTGTTAAGAAATACAGACTTTCTTATTACCATGTGTATTCAACATTTTTATATTGGTCTGAGAGTTACACTGCAAGTGGCTTCGGAGACTTCACATACTGTAGCTTCTTTCAAATAAATTTAATTTGCATATTATACATTAGTATCCCTTTGAACGTTAAAGCTGCAAAATCGGTCGATACAACAACAACAACAACAACAACAACAACAAAAACTAGAAGAGTGTAAATGCCAGACAGTTACTGAATGAGAAAATTGCTGAATTTACGTCTTTTCTAATAACTAAAAAACTGTTGGTCAAACTGCCATCAAAAAGTATACAGAACAGGTCCTGGACCAGACTAAACTTCTAGGACCACACAGTGCCTCATTTATGGTTTGTTTTTTCCTGTATGGAAGGGTAATTGAAAAGTGGCGAAAAGTATGACGTTCTAAATATTGTAATGTATTGCATGGATGACCTTCAGTTATTATCCATGCAACTGTTTGGAAATTACGGGATTTCCCTCAATGCTCATGTATCTGTAATAGTTTTGGAGTAAAAATGATGTTCAGAATTCATGATATTTGGACATTTTTGGGCCTGTGACTTTGAAAAGTAGGTTTAGGTCACTGAACCTGGGTCAGTGTAATAGGGTCATGGTGTTGTACATCCTCAGATAGGATGATGAAAAACATAAAGGAAAAGTGTCATAATAATAAAATTGATAATAATAATAATAATAATAATAATAATAATAATAATAACAATAATAATAATAATAATAACAATAATAATAATAATAATAACAATAATAATAATGAAAATAATGACGGATACAAAGTAACCTACAAGAGAGTATAATTTTGTAATATATGTAGTAACCCACTCAGAAGATGATGCTATGATGCCTCCATTGCCACTTAACATAAATCCTAGCCATTCTTCCAGCCACCACACTTTCATTGACTCTCAGCCTTGTTGTTGATCCATCTCTTCATCTTCCAACCAACCGGCATTCAAACATCACTGCCTTTATTATTGCTATGTGTATTTATCTGCTTTTTGGTCTATGAGTCGTAGTCTTTTCAGTGCATCTACTCCTTAGCTATTTATTTCGCAGTACTCCAGCTTAACTTTGCACAATATTTTAATAGTGTTAATATAAACACGGTTTGCATCAGAAGAATATACAATGGGATGCTAAAGCCTAATGTGCAATATAAATTACTGAGGGAAAGCTGTTGATAAATATTAGAAATAAATTTGTATACCTTTCGTCTAACTTTCGCTCTGTTGAGCACCACCTCTCCTCCTCTAAACCTCACCTTCTTTTTCTAACGGAGACTCAGCTGTCTGAGGCAACTGACAGCAAACCCTTTTCTGTATCCTCCTACTTTCTCTATACTCATTTCAAAGCCAAAGGTGGCTGTTGTGTATACATACACAACGACTTATCTTCCTCTCGTGTTCCTGAACTTGATTCTTCTGAATTCTCCACACTCTGGCTTCGGCTTTCCTGTCATTCTCTGACTAAATATATCTGTGCTGTTTACTTATCCCCTAATTCTACTGACTATCAAAAATTCTTCGACTATCTTACTTCTACGATGGAACACATTCTGTCCACTTCTCCTTTCTCTGAAATCTCCATTCTTGGAGATTTCAATGTTCACCACCACCTTTGGCTCTCCTCTCCTTTCACGGATCCACCTGGTGAACAAGCCTACATCTTTTCTATCCTTAACGACCTAGAGCAGCTTGTACAGCACCCTACCCGTATCCCTGACCGCCTTGGAGAGAGCTCCAACATACTTGACCTCTTCCTCACAACTAATCCTTCTGCTTACTCTGTTAATCTTTTCTCTCCTTTGGGCTCCTCCGATCACAACCTTATTACCTTAACCTGTCCTATCACTCCGGTACGGCCTGTGGACCCTCCGGGGAAACGTCGTCTGTGGCATTTTGTAGCCGCGGACTGGGAGGCCCTCAGGCAGTACTTCTTTGATTTTCCCTGGAATGATTATTGCTTCCATGTCCGTGAGCCATCTGAGTGTGCCTTGCGCATTACGGAGGTTATTCTCTCGGGCATGGAAGCATACATTCCTTTCTCATATCCTTTGACTAATGCAAGAAAGCCTTGGTTTAATCACGCTTGTTCTAATGCTGTCTGCAACAAGGAGAAGGCCTACAAAAGGTACCGGAGCCAACCCACCCCTGAATCACATCATCTTTACGTTTTTGCCCGGAATCGTGCTAAGTCTGTTCTTCGCTCTACTAAAAATAATTTCATCCATACCAAATGCTCTCAACTCTCCAACTCGAATTCTTCCCGCTTCTTCTGGCACCTTGCCAAAAATCTTTCTAACAACTTTACCTCATCATCCTTCCCTCCTCTTTTCTACTCTGATGGTTCTGTAGCTATTTCTTCTACTGATAAAGCAGATCTCTTCGCACAGACTTTCTCCTCCAATTCCACCTTAGACGATTCCGGTGCTATTCCTCCATCACTTCCCCCCTCTGACTTCCTCATGGCTGACATTAAAATTTCTTCAGTTGATGTATTTTCTGCCATCACTGGCCTCAGTACTAACAAGGCATATGGGCCTGATGGGGTCCCTCCTGTTGTTCTCAAGAACTGTGCTTCTGTGCTTACACCCTGCCTAGGCAAACTATTTCGCCTTTGTCTGTCAACTTGTACCTTTCCTTCTTGCTGGAGTTTTGCTCTCATTCAGCCAGTCCCAAAGAAGGGTGACCACTCCCAACCCTCCAACTATCGTCCAATTGCTTTAACGTCCTGTATTTCAAAAGTTTTCGAGTCAATTCTTAATAGAAAAATTTTAAGGCATCTTTCCTATCACAACCTTCTTTCCGATCGTCAGTATGGGTTCCGTCAGGGACGCTCCACTGGCGATCATCTCACCTACCTTTCAGACTCCTGGTCATCCTCCTTTCGGGACTTTGGCGAAAGCTTTGCCATTGCACTTGACATCTCAAAGGCTTTCGATCGAGTCTGGCATAAATCTTTAATTTCCAAACTGCCCTCCTACGGTTTCTATCCTTCTATCTGTGCCTTCATCGCTAGCTTCCTTTCTGGTCGTTCTATAGCCGCTGTTGTAGACGGCCATCGTTCTTCTCCTAGATCTATCAACAGTGGTGTTCCTCAGGGCTCTGTCCTATCACCAACTCTCTTCCTTTTATTCATCAATGATCTTCTAAGCTGTACATCTAACCCTATCCACTCATACGCTGATGATTCCACCCTTCACCTTTCCATTCGGTTCCCGCAACGCCCGTCTCAACAGTTACTTCAAGAAACAAGGGATGAGGCTATGGCACACCTAATGTCTGACTTGGCTCATATCTCTGACTGGGGTAAAAATAATATGGTTGTCTTTAATGCATCTAAGACTCAGTTCTTACACCTATCAACCCGACAAAATCTTCCACAGGTATACCCACTAATGTTTAATAATATTCAGCTTAATCCTGCATCATCCTTGAACATGCTTGGGGTTTCATTTACTCGGGACTTATCTTGGAAAGATCATATTACATCTCTTGTTAAATCTGCTTCCAAGAGATTGGGTGTGCTAAGCCGACTCCGCTCTTTCTTTACCCCTGCACAATTGTTGACTCTATACAGGGGTTTTATCCGCCCCTGTGTGGAGTACAACTCTCATGTGTGGGGAGGCTCCCCACATACAGCTCTTCTCAATAGGGTGGAGTCAAAGGCTTTTCGTCTCATTAACTCTCCTCCTCTTACTGACTCCCTTCAACCTCTGTCTCTTCGCCGCACTGTTGCATCTTTATCTCTTTTCTATCGCTACTTTAATGGTCACTGCTCCTCTGAACTGTCTGCTTGCATTCCTCCACCTCTACGACGGGCGCGTAGCACCCGTCTGGCAGCAAACTCTCATCCCTTTTCTGTCCAACTCTCTAATGCAAGAGTTAACCGTTACTCCCAGTCTTTCATTTATGCAACAGGTCAGCTCTGGAACTGTCTCCCTCTGTCTGTATTTCCTGCTGCCTATGATCTCCAGTCTTTCAAACGTAGTGTGTCCAGGCATCTCAAAATGATCGGATCTTGAATTTGGCTCTCTATTGTATTTTGTTTTTCTCTTGGAGGGAACTGTTACCGCGGGCTCGTGGCCTTTGGTTCCTTCTTCCTCCCCAAAAAAAAAAAAAAAAATACCACCCTAACTCTCCTCCTTCCAACTAGCCACACCACCTTATCCCATCACTCTGAGAATATATTATTAAGATTACAATATTATATTCTTCCACTAAGGAATTTAATTCAGTATTTGAAGACGTCTTACTGTTATGGGGCCCATCAGTACTAAACAGCATCCGCCCAGTTCGAAAGCCCTATCCTAAGGTAATTAAATACTGTACAGATAGCAGGAACGAAAAAAAATTCATCAAACAGAAAGAATTAAAGTAAATAAGAGAAAATTTCCTACCCTCCATCTACCCACAATACACCACACACGCCTACCTTGTTCTTGGTTTACCAAACATGTTTCTCGACCACATGATCTCAGTCGCGCCATCAAATCTTCCAGGGAGGGAGGAGAGGGGAGAGGGGGGGGAAGAAAGTATGGTGACTAAACAAATGTGTGGGTTTGGGTAGGGATGGAGCAAGATGTTACAGTATGTGAAAAATTGGTGTTGTAGGCTTTAGTAGTTTTGAGTGATGTAAAACCTAACTTCACAGTTTTCTCCAACACTAATAAATGTTCGCGTTGCTCCCGTATGCCCAGCGTCTTGCGACCAGACAAAAACGCCACTCTCATTTTGCCTTGGCATGTGTAATAAATGTCATAGAGTTCTTAACAGATAGTATATAATCCAGTGGAGAGGAAAGTGCTATTATACAACTGGTTAGAGAGAGAGAGAGAGAGAGAGAGAGAGAGAGAGAGAAGAAGAAGAAGAAGAAGAAGAAGAAGAAGAAAAAGAAGAAAAAACAAGAAGAACAAGAAGAAGAGAAAAAAGAATAAGATCAAAAGAAGAAGAAGAAGAACAACAACAACAACAACAACAAATGGAAGAAGGGGGAAGAGGAGGAGGAGGAGGAGGAAGAGTAGGAGAGATGAAGCAAACTTTTATTCCTTTCAGCCTGGGGATTCAATTTGTGTGCAGAAGGACGCCTTTAACCCAGCTCAAGGACGAAGTCGAAATACAGTCATGGCAACTTTACAACACCTAATGGACGTACCACCGGCCGGCTGCATTCTTGTTTTATTACGTGTTCAATATATTTGCTCTTTATCTATGTTGTAGTATGTAGACTGGAGGTCTGACGGCATCCCTTTAATTCAGCTGCGTGTTCTACGGATAAATTCATGCTACCTCCAGACGATTTTCTTCAGAGTCTGGAGATCTCTTGGACTGAAGGGGTGTATAAAGGTTATGTCAGATCCCTCCTGATGGAAAAGTCCCTCCAAAGATTAATAAACTTGTCTGGAGATAGCAGCATCAAAAAGAAAATATCTATCTATCCATCTATATCTATCTACCTATCTACCTATCTATCTATCTTTATATATATATATATATATATATATATATATATATATATATATATATATATATATATATATATTGTTACATAGCCTATGATTTCATCATCCTTTGTGTGATTTTTAACGCACAGTTGCTGCATGTTTGATCACGAGCGTGTTCTGCCTCAGTTCCCCCCTTCTACCGTTATAGTAGAGTAAGTCTTTCTCTCTGTTGTCCAGTGCGGGATTGTTAACTCTACGTCCCCATGGCTTTCATTTGCGCGTCCTTCTCACAAGTTGTATCAGGCTCTGCTGGCCCCTATATAATGAGCTCAGTCTCTGCATCATGGCCACTTAGATCTGCTCCTCATTTTGTTCACCTCTCTGTCCTCCCCTGTACAGATATTATTATTGTGAGTGTTCAAGAAATCTCCAAACATCTAGCAGCTGTGTGTAATTTGAGTGTAACTGATGTTGCATTTTTTCTTGTACTGTATAGCATAAGTTTAATTTGTAGGCCTAGTAAATTTTTTGTAATTCGTGTGGGGTTCTTTATGTCAGTCATTTTTTATAATAGTTTGTATCTGTAATTATTTATCTGGCATTCACTGAGTATTATCTGGTATCTCATTTTATCAGGGCTGACTTAGATAAATTTACTCTTGCTAATTTCGTGTTAATAGAGGCTATTGCAGTTAACCATATATTTAACCTGTTTATTTGCCATTACATTATCTTTATGAGTCCTGAATGTTTTGTTGTTAATTTAAGCATTAAACTTTAACTTGTAATTTTACCTAACTCTTTTGTTTTGAACCTGGAACTTTACGGGACAGTAGTGACTCTTCGTATTCTCACTTAAAGTGTACATTATCTTTCTCTGTTCCGTAACATAAATTTGGCGACCTCATATCAGGATATTCAGGATATTATCATAAGGATATTGTTTGATATTTTGTGACTGTGATATATTCATGATGGCTACTATTTCTACACTTGATGAAGCCAGGGATTTTTTGTCAAATGTGCAAACAGTGTGTGATATAGAAAACAGAACAAAGAATGAACTTAAGATTGTTGCTCAACAATTGGGATTTGTTGTTCGCTCTCATCAGTCTAAAGATCAGATTGTTGCCATGATTAATGAAAGCTTGTTTAATGTAACTCCTCCAAATGAGCAAACGCAGATTGAATTAGCTAAGTTACAGCTAGCCCTGCAGGAGGCTTGTGCTAAGGAGGCGGAGTCTCGTGTAAAGGAGGCTGAATTTCAAGCACGTGCCAAGGAGGCTGAGTCTCAGGCTAAGGAGGCGGAATCTCAGGTTCGGATTCAGGAGGCACAGATACAGGCACAAGTTGAACTTGCTAGGATTCAGGCAGACCATGAGTATCGCATGAAACAAGGTGGAACTGGATCATCTAGCTCTGATGATTTTGATGTGGCTAAAAATGTTAAACTTGTCCCTCCTTTTAATGAATCTGATTTAACAAAGTATTTTCAGTTGTTTGAGAGGGTTGCTACAGGTTTTAATTGGCCTAAGGAGTATTGGCCAGTACTCCTTCAAACTGTTCTCACCGGTAAAGCTCAAGTAACTTATGCATCTTTGCCTCAGGATCAGTCTGATAATTATGATGTAGTTAAGAGCTTGATTCTTAAGGCCTATGAGCTTGTTCCTGAAGCTTATAGAGTAAAATTTAGGACAACTTACAAGCAAGATAAGCAATCCCATGTTGAGTATGCAAAAATCAAAGAAGATTTGTTGGAGCAGTGGTTAAATTCTAAGAATGTGGATTCTGATTTTGGTAAATTTAAGCAGATGATTTTGCTGGAGGATTTCAAAAGGTGTATTAGTAAAGATGTAAGCCTATATCTTGATGAGAAAAGAATAGATAATTTGTCTGATGCTGCAGTTTTAGCTGATGAATATGTTCTCACTCACAAGAGATATTCTAGAGAAAAAGGGAAAGCTGAGAGTAAGTACGTTGCCTCTACTCAGAGTACAGGTAACAGGAAAGAGAATAAAGATGATGTTTCTCAGGAAGTAAATACCAGCTTCACCTCTAGATTTCAGAAAAGTAAATGTACTTATTGTAGTAAGCTTGGTCATACTACGGAGAGATGTTTCAGGAGACAGCGTGATGTGAACAAAAAGGAGTCTTTAAATATTCAATCAATTGGTCTAGTGTCCACTCTTGAGAGTTCCCAGAATTCTTTAACTGAGTTAACTGAACCTGCTTTGAGGGGTAACTTAAATTCTCATGATGGAGCTCCTCTTTTGAGCAGTAACGTGGGTGACACTCTCAAGAGTTCATGTGCTAATTTCCTGTCTGAAGGTTTTGTCAGTCCTCTGGACAGTAATGACAGGAAATCAGTTAAAATATATCGTGATACAGGTGCTTGCCAATCCCTTATGCTGACCAGTGTTCTAGGCTCTAATGTTAATTCCTCTGATGAAACTGTAATCTTACAAGGTGTAGGGAATAATTACTTCTCTGTCCCTCTGTGCAGAGTGAATTTAGAGTCTGGTTTTGTTAATGGTTCCGTTATGGTTGGGTTGGTTGAGACACTCCCAATGTCAGGTGTAACTTTCTTACTTGGAAATGATATTGGTGGAAGTCAAGTGTGTCCAGCTCCTCAGTTGTCTAGTGAGCCAGTGGCTGCGTCCCAGGATTGTGATGTCCCTGATGTGTTCCCTGCATGTGCTGTCACTAGGGCTAAGTCTAAAGTTACTGGTGATTTAGAGGATAATGATGATGATGATGTTATCCTAGCTGACACTTTTCTTGCTAATTTGGACCACTCACCAGATGAGGCAGTACCCCGTAGTGTTGATAATTTGTCTCGTCAAGAGTTGGTTGAGTTGCAGGTTGCTGACCCTGAGTTGAAAGGTCTAGCTAACTCTGCTTGCAGTGAGGAAGAGTCAGCTGGTGCTTCTACTTGTTATTATGTAAAGTCAGGAGTACTTATGAGGAAGTGGAGACCCCCAACAGCATCAGCCGACTGTGAATGGGAGGTTGTACATCAAGTTGTCATCCCTCGTGTTTGTAGGCAGGATATCATTAGAGTGGCTCATGATTCCAGTTTGGCAGGACACCTTGGAGTGAGGAAGACTGTGGCACGCATTTTGAAACACTTCTACTGGCCAGGTATCTTCAGGGATGTTTCCTGGTATTGTAAGTCTTGTCACACCTGTCAAGTTGTGGGGAAGTGTAATCAGACCGAAAAGGTTGCACCTCTAGTTCCCATTCCTCCTTTTGAGGCGCCTTTCACCCGTGTGTTGGTGGATATTGTGGGCCCTCTTCCTAAGACTTCTTCAGGATTTTCTTATGTGTTGACCATGATTGACATGGCTACTCGTTATCCTGAAGCCATTCCACTTAGAAACATCTCAGCAAAGAACGTGGTTAAGGAAATGCTGGGGTTCTTCACAAAGTTTGGTCTGCCTAAGGAGGTACAGTCAGACCGGGGAAGTAATTTCATGTCAAACGTTTTCAAGCAGTCTCTGAAAGAGTTGGGCATCACCCAGATCACGTCTTCAGCTTACCATCCCCAGACCCAAGGAGCGTTGGAGAGATATCATCAAACACTCAAGTCGATGCTCAAGAAATACTGTTTGGAACATCAGAAAGACTGGGATAAAGGTCTTCCATTCGTTGTGTTTGCTGCAAGAGAATCTCCAAATGAATCACTGGGCTTCTCACCTTTTGAACTACTGTTTGGCCATGAAGTAAGAGGACCCCTTAAGTTACTCAAGGAATGCTGGCTGTCGGAGGAAGATGACGTCAACCTGCTGGAGTATGTGATGAAGTTCAAAGAACGGCTGTCCACTGCTTTACAGCTGGCGAGAGAGAATTTAGGAGCTGCTCAGGAGAAGATGAAGACTTGGTATGATAAGAAGTCCAGGTTACGCCACTTTCAGCCAGGAGATCAGGTTTTGATTCTGTTACCAGTTCATGGGCAACCTCTTCAAGCCAAGTTTAGTGGCCCTTATTTCGTGGAGAAGAAACTCAGTGATGTCAACTATGTCATCGCCACACCAGATCGTAGAAAGAGCAAGCAACTATGTCACATCAACATGCTAAAGTTATATCACAGGCGGGACGAAAATAATCCAGTCTGCACTGTAGCTGTTCCACCCGAGTCTGCAAGTGAAGCTCTCCCATGCAGTATGAGCCTGAGTGATAGTTTGGGGAAGAATCCTGATATCATGAATGATCTCCAGACTAAGCTTTCTCATCTACCACCCAAGGAAAGGCAGGAGTTTTCGGCATTACTGCAGGAGTACCCGCAAGTGTTCCGTGCCACTCCAGGAAGAACCACTGTGTTGATGCATGATGTCGATGTTGGAGACGCAAAGCCAATTAAATTGCCTCCTTACCGTGTGAACCCAGTGAAAGTTCCTCTCATCCAGAAGGAGCTTGGCTACCTGTTGGACCACAAGATGATTGAGCCCTGTCAGAGCGAGTGGAGTTCTCCTGTCACTCTAGTCCCTAAGCCAGGTGGGTCACAGCGGCTTTGCATCGACTACAGACGTGTTAATCAGATAACCAAAACAGACACTTACCCTCTCCCTCATGTGGAAGATTGCACAGACAAGATCGGAAAGGCTAGGTACATAAGTAAGTTTGATTTGTTAAAGGGATACTGGCAAGTACCTATGACTGAACGTGCTAGGGAGATCTCATTTTTTGTAACATTAGGAAAGACCTTTGCATGGTCTGTAATGCCATATACAGATTGTTTTAGAGTAATAAGAAATTTCCTTTGTAAATTTCTTTTTTCTTTGTGGGGAGGTGTTACATAGCCTATGATTTCATCATCCTTTGTGTGATTTTTAACGCACAGTTGCTGCATGTTTGATCACGAGCGTGTTCTGCCTCAGTCCCCCCCTTCTACAGTTATAGTAGAGTAAGTCGTTCTCTCTGTTGTCCAGAGCGGGATTGTGAACTCTATGTCCCCATGGCTTTCATTTGCGCGTCCTTCTCACAAGTTGTATCAGGCTCTGCTAGCCCCTATATAATGAGCTCAGTCTCTGCATCATTGCCACTTAGATCTGCTCCTCATTTTGTTCACATCTCTGTCCTCCCCTGTACAGATATTATTATTGTGAGTGTTCAAGAAATCTCCAAACATCTAGCAGCTGTGTGTAATTTGAGTATAACTGTTGTTGCATTTTTTCTTGTACTGTATAGCATAAGTTTAATTTGTAGGCCTAGTAAATTTTTTGTAATTCGTGTGGGGTTCTTTATGTCAGTCATTTTTGATAATAGTTTGTATCTGTAATTATTTATCTGGCATTCACTGAGTATTATCTGGTATCTCATTTTATCAGGGCTGACTTAGATAAATTTACTCTTGCTAATTTCGTGTTAATAGAGGCTATTGCAGTTAACCATATATTTAACCTGTTTATTTGCCATTACATTATCTTTATGAGTCCTGAATGTTTTGTTGTTAATTTAAGCATTAAACTTTAACTTGTAATTTTACCTAACTCTTTTGTTTTGAACCTGGAACTTTACGGGACAGTAGTGACTCTTCGTATTCTCACTTAAAGTGTACATTATCTTTCTCTGTTCCGTAACAATATATATATATATATATATATATATATATATATATATATATATATATATATATATATATATATTATACACTTGTCGCCGGACTGAAGTGATTTAGAGATTTTAAAGGTGATGTTCTGATCGTCAATATGGGTTCCGTTAGGGACGCTCCACTGGCGATCTTCTCGCCTACCTTTCAGACTCCTGGTCATCCTCTTTTCGGGACCTTGGCGAAAGCTTTGCCATTACACTTGATATCTCAAGGGCTTTCGATCGAGTCTGGCATCAATCTTTAATTTCCAAACTGCCCTCTTGCTGTTTCTATCCTTCTATCTGTGCCTTCATCTCTAGCTTCCTTTCTGGTCGTTCTATAGCCGCTGTTGTAGACGGCCATCGTTCTTCTCCTAGATCTATCAACAGTGGTGTTCCTCAGGGCTCTGTCCTATCACCAACTCTCTTCCTTTTACTCATCAATGACTTTCTAAGCCGTACATCAAACCCTATCCACTCATACGCTGATGACTCCACCCTTCGCCTTTCCATTCGGTTCCCGCAACGTCCATCTCAGCAGTTACTTCAATAAACAAGGGATGAGGCTACAGCACGCCTAATGTCTGACTTGGCTCGTATCTCTGACTGGGGTACAAATAATCTGGTTATTTTTAATGCATCAGAGACTCAGTTTTTACACATATCAACCCAACAAAATCTTCCTCAGGTATATCCACTAATGTTTAATAATATTCAGCTTAATCCTGCATCATCCTTGAACATGCTTGGGGTTTCATTTATTCGGGACTTATCTTGGAAAGATCATATTACATCTCTTGTAAAATCTGCTTCCAAGAGATTAGGTGTGCTAAGCCGACTTCGTTCCTTCTTTACCCCTGCACAACTGTTGACTCTATACAGGGGTTTTGTCCCCCCCTGCATGGAGTACAACTCTCGTGTGTGGGGAGGCTTCCTACATACAGCTCTTCTGAATAGGGCAGAGTCAAAGGCTTTTCATCTCATTAACTCTCCTCCTCTTACTGACTCCCTTCAACATCTGTTTCTTACTCGCGCTGTTGCATCTTTATCTCTTTTCTATCGCTACTTTAATGGTCACTGCTCCTCTGAACTGTCTGCATGTATTCCTCCACCTCTATGACGGGCGCGTAGCACCCATCTAGCAGCAAACTCTCATCCCTTTTCTGTCCAACTCTCTAATGCAAGAGTTAACCGTTACTCCCAGTCCTTCATTTATGCAACATGTCAACTCTGTAGCCTACTGTCTCCCTGTGCCTGTATTTCCTGCTTCCTATGATCTCCAGTCTTTCAAACGCAGTGTGTCCAGGCATCTCGAAATGATCGGATCTTGAATTTGGCACTCTCTTGTATTTTGTTTTTCTCTTGCATGGAACAAAATTTGCCGGCTCGCGGCCTTTGGTTCCTTCTTCCTCGCATAAAAAAAAAAATGGCTGTGGTAAGGATGGTTTACAGTTCATTATTTGCAGACGGGATCCGTTGCTGTAGTTGCCTTGCTGTTGTTGTTGTTGTTGTTGCTATTACCCAAGGATCATGCAAAACGTGAACCTGGGCTGCTACGGGTGTAAGTTACCATTTTCCAGCAGTCCACTCTCATTCTTTTGGGGGATAGAGAAACAGCTAGGGGACTTTCTATAAAAAGGCACTTGAACTTCCCAGGTTAATTGGTGTCACCGCATGAAGGCGATTCTTGGAAACCAAAAGCGCGCATGTGAAAGTACTTACCTATTTGTCTAAATTCTTCATTAGTGTTTGGATTATGAGTAGGCACCTTGGGAAATAATATCTCTCAGTGAGGTCAGCGGATGAGGCCCAGTGTTCATATATCCAGTATAATATTGTCTGATGGTCTCAGAGGGTTAAACAGACAAACAAGAAAAGTGATTTTATTGAAAGAACTTTGAAAAAAAAAAAATACTGATAGTATTGAAGAATTCTTTAGCGTAAACGAAAGAGTAGTAAGTCTAAAGATAAAACTGATTACGAGAAATAAGATGTAAAATATAATAATTAGAATATATTTTCAAAGATCATTGTATGATGAAGAGGAAAGAAGAACTCTTTATAAAGATGTAAATGAAGCATTAACAAAAACAGTATACATTTGTAATCACGGGCCACAGTGTCGAAGTACCCGGGAATGGATAGGTAAAACTGCCTCCGCCTTTTTTTTTTTTTCTTCTTCTGTTTTGACCTTTGTATTTGGCTTTACTGTTGCGGCCAGAAGCAGCGATTCACCCTCTTCCAGGCAACTGGTGTATGTGGCAGCGTCACATTCACAAGCACTGCAGTTGCTTATTATGCACTTTTGTCCATATCATCCCTCCAGCTAAAGTTTTGAGCGCTGACGGATATACTCGTAAAGGTAGCAATATCCTCTATGAAATTTTGACTCTGATAGCCCTAGTATATAACATATGTTGTCTAATAAATGTATTGCTTTTCTTACATTACAAAGTCAGGTAGCTGTCGTGAAATGTATATTTGGTTCCACTCCCCGACTTCCACTGGATTTGAACCCGCAAACACAATAAGTGCAAGGATTCGACACATTCATTAGTCACCTGGAACAAGAGGGTGAGTGGTGCGTGCTGGCCCTGTGTGCCTCGGAGAAGAGGGATGGGCTTCGGGGGTGGACGCAGAAGGGCGGAGGGGAGTGCAGGGGGTAAGTGGCATTGGGTTCCCTTATGTCTCAATAATGTGAATGTTCTTTCCACCAAGAACTAGAATCTGTCTTGGTTTGTGGTCCAGGGTATATTTCTGATAAGGACTACTGTCGGTGGAATAAAGAATTACGACAGAAATATTGTCTTAGCAGAAAGCAGGGCCAGCTAATGGCCGGCAGCCAAGATTTTACATTTGGTAGTTTCAAGTATAAAGGCATTTTATTATTATTATTATTATTATTATTATTATTATTATTCGGATAATGACCTGAAGTTTATATACATCATGCATTTGATATATCGTTAATTATCACGATTTAGCTTAGTTGTTAGACGTTAAAATGTTGTCTACTATTTGTCTAGTGACTGAGTGTTGCGTACTCTTAGGGAGGCATAAAAGTTAGGGTATGTACTTTATGTTGTTTCATAGTATTTGGCCAATGGCAAAGACATTACTTACTTTTAATTATTAATGTGTCTTAGCAACATTTTTAAAACATAAAAGTATATTACAGTTATCACTTTATACCATCCTTGAAATATAAATGTAAATAAGAAGGCTAAAGAACTTGTCATAATTCTGTGATATATATATATATATATATATATATATATATATATATATATATCAGCCGTTTGAGTATCCACTGCAGGACCGGCCTATCCCGACCGAAGTCGGGACGATACAGCCAATGTATCTCTACCAAGTGGCTTAGGCTGTCTGGTAGAGATTGCATGCAGGGTGAGACGTGCTTGTAAGTGTAATTGTAATGTTGGAGTGGCTTTGGATGTGTGTGTGTAGTCTGTGAACCAAGTGTAATCGGCCCGCGCAAGCCGACTGGGTGCAAGCGTACTTTATAGTAAGCGACACTGGTTCAACCACAGCACCCCGTGTGTCCGCCAATGCAGTGTGTGGCCGGGTGAACACTCCCAAAGTTCATTACCCTGACGGGGCGCGAACCCTGATTCACCCGTGTACGAAACGCACACTCTACCGCTATACCACAGGGGCTCCATATACTGAATATATATATATATATATATATATATATATATATATATATATATATATATATATATATATATATATATATATATATATATATATATGTATCAGCAAAACAAAATTAGATCTGCAAGTAATGGCCAAATTAAGTACAAACGTCCTTTAAATCCATGAAAGGCAGCGATAAATAAGTTTTTGTTTCAATTATATATAATTATCTGAAGAATGCTAGAACAAAGTGAAAGACATTGAATATATATATATATATATATATATATATATATATATATATATATATATATATATATATATATATATATATATATATATATATATATATATATATATATATATAAAATTATCTGAAGAATACTAGAACAAAGTGAAAGATATTGAATTTCTGCTCACAGCTCTTGTAGCATCAATCATGCCACTGATGGAAAGTCCCGGTGTACGCTCTGTGTATGTGTGTGTGTGTGTGTGTGTGTGTGTTTGATCAGCTCACTGCCTACTCACAGATTCCTGCCTGTCCACCATAGCTCCTCGACAGGAAACTGCTGTCTAGGTACTGTTATTGTTTCAAGTTTAATTAGAACTACAGTGATATAATATTATGATATAAATATTCCATATGTTTTTGTTCAAGCGTTTAACCGTTAAAGAAAATGAACAGGATGTGTAATACGACCCTATTTGGGGGGGAGGGGGAATAATCATCAACACAGCTTTGGTTCACACCTAAAATGATCGAGAAATAAGTGCTAGAAGGCGTACAAAAGTCTAAGGGCACTGGGAAAAACAAACATTTCTCTACTGTTCACTATTACTCAACCGGTACCGATACGATTCCAATTATCGGATAATTTTTCCCTTCCGATACAGTCACGGATATCAATCGGCTTTCGCTTGCCGATTTACAGCACTACTGAAGTGGTTAACCATTTATTTGCAGTTGTCGAACGTATGGATTATAGCTTATATTAAGAAAGACTGTTTAACTTAGCTATCGCTTACCAAACGCAACAAAAAGGTAAAATGCCACTTACGTAAACCTTTTATTGCGACTTATTAACTTGAGTGATATGTTTATTTTCGATGAGGCTAAATGGTTTTATAAACCTAAAGAATCCAAACGCTCCCGAGAAATAGACAGTCTAACATATAGACAGGCAGGCAGACAGACAGACAGGCAAGACATATGACAGGTAAATAAACAGACACAGAGAGAGACAGACAGACAGACAACATGAAGTCAGAGACAGAAAGACATACAGACAGACAAAAACAAACGAACCGACGGAATAGAAAGGAACAGCTAACAGAAACAAGCTGGCAGATACAGATATAATACTGTACGGTATATTGTAGGTCCTGCAATGCAAAGCCTGATGGACAGATAAGCACGGACAGGCAAATTAATAGTCAGACACAGAAAGACAGGCAAACTGGTTGACAAATACAAAGACCAGGCAGATATACTGAGACATAGTAAACTGACAGACACAGACACACATATACTTAGACAAACAGAATGTCTGACGGACAGACTAACAGAGGCAGATAGTTTGACAGAGAGATAGAGAAGACAGACAGGCAGATAGCCAGACACGTAAAAACATACCGTTACGAAGAAGCAAACAGACAGATTGGCAGAAAGACAGACAGACAGACGTAATAATACTACATGATGTGAGCTGCTGCTGCTGCATTACTTACTTCTGACCGAGATATTCAGACAGGTATTTAATCAAGGCTTCAGAATCTGCCCCTGCAAGTGTTAATGACCAGGTATCATAAAAATAGGACAGCGGTGATAGATGCGAGTAGTTGCTATTACTGTTGTTGTCATTGTTGTTAGTGCTGTTGTTGTTGTTGTTGCTGCTGTCGCTGTGCTGTTGTGGTGGTGGTGGTGGTGGCTGTGGTCCCAGGCTTTCCTGGATGTGAACCCGGTGGACTGCATACAGAAGTTTCCTTTATTCTGCAGTCCACCATCCTCCTTTCGGGTTAATGATGGAGAATTTTAGGTTTGTGTGTATGAGGGAAGATGGTTTGGAATGGTGGGAGGGAGCGAAGATGAGTCGTGTTCACTCATCATCAGCAGCTGGAGTCTTAACCATCAATTTAAATATTCATTCTGGACTACCAAACTAAACTCGAGTGGTAAGCTCCTTCAGTGCAGCAACGACTGAAATTTTTGTCACTTATGTACCCTTTCCATTTGGAATCTGGTATCTGGTAACCTGACTTTTCACCATCTTATGCTAGTTTCTTACATTTCTCTTTTAACTGATGTTTCTATTGTACCGGTAGCTAAGTGCTTCACCAGTGAGACTGAATTCTTTTCTAGCGTTTCCTCATCTGGTCCCTTCCAAGTTTATTTCTAACTTTCCATTTTCTGGAAAAATGTGTTCATCACCCTAAGCATCTGTTAAGTCTACCATATATCACCTCTGGCATTCCTATTTCTCCTTTCCTTACGTCCCTCTGCTGTCTTCATTATCTTTTTCTTGCCTACTAACAAGAAACGAATTAAGTACTTATTTATCGACATTGTGTTTATTGCAGGGCCCTAATTTCTGGGGGGCAAAGGAGTCTATAGCCCCCCCCCCAATATTTTCTATATATCAATTTGTCAAAACTTCAACTAAAATTGAGGGCTGATAAGGCTGAAATTTAAAATAAAAAGGAAGAAAGGCTTGGATTAGTTTTGTTGAAAATTCAAACAACTTTACGTGTGTTTGAATATTTCTAAATTTGATACAAACTGATCAAAAACTAAATCATAATAGTGCTTATATTTTGATTATTTCATCATTTCCAAAAGAAAAAGTCAGTGAGGTATATTTCAAAATGAATCCTACCGTAGGCTTGTAGGAACAATCTTGGTAAGGGTGCAGCATAAACAACAAAAATGTAACATGGCCAAATTATTAGACTTAGTCACAGTTTGAGTTGGAATTTCAAACTGGCAGAAAGTGAAGCCCTTTATTTAAAAACCCGCCTCCATCACTAAACATACATGCCTCATTAAACATAAACTTTTAGGTTGAATCAAACTGAAAAATATCGGATGGTCTGCAAACTTATGCGCTTCGATTTAATTTTAAGTGTGTAGTATGGAGATATATACATTTGATCAAGCCCCCTTAACTTCTGTTGAAAATTCCGGGTCTGTACTGTGATGATACAACAATATCTAACCGAGCTGGACCCTCCTCTGGTAAACCAATAGGCAGAAAGCTTTGCAAGGTGTCCTGTGAAAAGTGTGCCTCACATCAAGAAATTACTCTAGTGCCGGTATGGGTATTGTATGTTATATCAAGATGGGTTCAGTTTTTATCCGTTATGAAACCACAATTATTGATGTCGGCAAACCTTTTCATTGATTAGTAAACACATTTTCTAACGATATTTATATCCACAAACTGCTCCATAGCCAACCTGGGATCGATCTCACCTTTTGGAGGGCAACACGCTGTTCTGTCCATCCACCACCACCTTTCGCATTTTCCATCTGAAATATTATTTGTTGAGGCTTGCAGCCATTTGGCCATGTGGAGAGCATAGAGAGCGAGTGACTGACGAGGAGAGAGTATGCGAGTGAGGTGGAGGGGGGGGAGGGAGGGGGAGGCCAAGGATGAGATGGAGGGATGGAGTGGAGAGGTATATGAGAGAGGGGGGTGTAAGCTGTGAGCAGGGCAGTAAAATGGCTGGGGACAGGGCGACATGGAGGCGATTTGTTTGTGGCAACCCCTTACGGGATTACGGCGTCTGGTATTAGAGAGATAGATTGATAGAGGCTTGCTGCCTTGGCCTCATTCCATTCACCTTTATTCATAGTAGTGTTGTATCTCTCACTCTCAGTCTCTTTTTAGGGCACGCTGTTCACATTCTTCTGTTCTTGAGAGAGAGAGAGAGAGAGAGAGAGAGAGAGAGAGAGAGAGTAGGTAAGAGAAAGTGACAGACAGTGGGTAAGATAGAGAAAGCAAGAAAAAAATAGTGTGGCAGAAAGCGAATCCTAGTAAAAGCTAGTGTGTAAACAGGTAGAAGGCTGTGAGAATGTAGACGAAACAAGTAAGAGTAACCATGTGCAGATGAGAGATTAAGTGATGGGCGAGTATGTGGCAGAGAGTGAGAATGATAGAAGTTGATAGAAATTATGAGTGTACTGTAAGTTATATGAGAGAGAGAGAGAGAGAGAGAGAGAGAGAGAGAGAGAGAGAGAGAGAGAGAGAGAGAGAGAGAGAGAGAGAGAGAGAGAGAGAGAGAGAGAGAGAGAATAAAATGTAAGATAAAGCAAAACTAGAAAAGAGAAAGACACCAAGTAAACATCAAGGGTTACTTAGGTTTTACCCAGTTAGACCGGATTTTTGTCGCTCTTGAATTCCTTTACCTCAGTAACTCTACTCATCGCACGACGAAAACCTACCTTGGACTGTATTTATAACGTATCTCAAGCTTAAATTGTGTATAAGATTGCTTGTACAGTATATTCATAAGATAATTAAAGAAAAAACACTGTGATAATTATTAACTACTATGAAGGCATGTTTATCCTATATATTGTTCAGGATCCATTCTGAGTAGGGCTCCTAAACACAGTGCCTTTAGTGCCTCGATACTGGGCACTGCTTACACATTTTCTTGGGATACTGTGGAAAACCGTAAAGACTCTGACGTTCTCCTCAGGATCATTATTTAAATGGATCTGATGATTTTTTAGGACTTTTCCTTTGCGATTTCCTCTTGACATTACATTTCAGTTTCATCTTATTATATTACTGACGAAAGCAGTCCCGGTATAAATACGATACATAAAATTTGCGTACAAGAGAATGTGAAGGTGTCATAGGCAATACATAATGCTTTGGATGTGGCGTTAGGAAGCCTGTTATGGCACTTATTCCACGACCTTCACTCTCAATAATATCGTCTGTCATCACGGCAGCCTGCTAACTGGAAACTGTCTGCTCATTTTGGGGGGGCGTGATGTTGAAATGTAGCACTGAGAGATCATTGTTATGGGATTTTGATGTTACGGATCGAAAGTTATTAATTTCTTCAATTCGAACGCGCCAAACGACTTAAAACATCTTAGTAGACTTGTACTGAAGGGGCTAATTAAGGCTTATTCTGACTTTTCTAGTTTGAGAGAGAGAGAGAGAGAGAGAGAGAGAGAGAGAGAGAGAGAGAGAGAGAGAGAGAGAGAGAGAGAGAGAGAACTCCTGATCTGAGTAAAATCTTCTGGGGATCACAAGAAAAAGAGGAAATCCGTTATCGTAGTGGGGAGGCCTATCATTAAATAAGATGGACTCTTAACTATGTGGAAAGAGAACCAAGGAACATGGATACTGGAGCTTTATTACCATCATCTCAACAAGCTCTTTACGGTAACACTTTTCTTTTGGAGATATATTTTGAGTATTACACGCCAATAATTTCTTTTATTCTGTTTATATGCTCGCTATATGTAGCTGTAAAATATCCTCAGATGAATCTACTGCATAACCTTTTCACTACTTAACCTATGCTTTCAATCCAGTAACCCCAAACTCTGCCCTCTGTCCTCCTCTCCTCCAGCATTTCGTCTCCCAGCCAACAACAACCTCTCCCCTTCCATTCTACCGTGTCATCTTTTTCCTCCTTTGTCAGTTACCTAGTACACTCCGCCATATCAGATCTCCAACATTTTTTCTTCTATTTCCCGCAGTCTGAGAGCGTGCAAGCTTGTCCCCTTAGCCTCCTCTTTTAGTCCCTTTCACACTCCAATCTTCTGTCTTTCCTTAACTCTATGTTTGTCCTCTTTCTCACTTTATTTTCACTTTTCATATCTTTCATTCTCCGTAAATTCGATATTTTTATTAAGGTAAGGTTCTGTTATTTTTCATCTCAAGTTTCTGTTAGTCTATTTGTTTTTCCTTTTATAAAACAGCTATTTGTCCTATGAACACACACACACACACACACACACACACACATACAGTCTGTCTATCTAGGTCTTAACGAATAGGTGGACTCCTTGTAGCAGATTTCCTGAGTAATCTCCAACAAGCAGCTCGATTTCACGGTACCATCTCTAAATTTCAAAACCTAGTGTGTGGTGTCCCTCAGGGCACACAAATGGGGCAACTATGCTTCGTAATTCTTGATAATGATGCCCTACACGACAGACAACAACGTTCAGTTTATGTCCATGATACCAACAAAGGCAAAGCCATCGATATCACTGCACCAGACAACATCATAATTCAAAACAACCTCGGCTTTCTTTAGGCATGGACACGTGACAACCACATCACTATTAATAACAACAAAACTGTAGTCATGCATTTTGTGCTGGACATAACACCTACCCCACCAAACTACTGGGCATCCTCACCGGCGGCAAACGTCGCTAGTATAATCTATAGACAACAAACTACACTTACTGCACACACTGAAGAACTTAGGAGTTCCAGCCCAGGATCTTATACATCTATTGACTACGTTCGTTCTTCTTAAGCTGAACTACGCCTCACTAGTCTGGTCATTATCGCTCAGCATTACACAACGAGAGAAACTCGAAACAAGTGATGCCAGGTATAACAAACCTCGCCAATCACTCCAGGTCATAGGTCATGGCGCCATATGAAAACCCATGTGAAACTTCTTATATCTTGATAATAGTAAATATCTCTGTCTTCAGGCATTTTCGAGTTGTAGCCCCCTGAATATCCGTGACCTTGAGTTTGACTTTCAAGGTCGCTTAAAGTCAAAGGTCATGGTACCAATTTAAAACCCATATATGACTTCCTATATGTTGTCAATAGTAAATATCTATCTGCAAGCAGTTTCGAGTTATAGCCCCCTGAATATCTGTGTCCTTGAGTTTGACCTTTCAGTGTCACTCAGTGTCAAAGGTCTTGGTGCCAAATGAAAGGCCATATGGGAGTTCCTGTATGTTTATAATAGTAAATATCTATCTTCAACCGGTTTCAAGATATAGCCTTCTGAATATCGGAGACCTTGATTTTGACCTTTCAAAGTCACTCAATTACCGCCAACATTTAATCACTTTCTTTTGAGACAAGTTCCTGAATATCCTGAAAGTTTCATGACATTCCATTCGACCGTTTTTCCGTAATGTTGCTAACAAACAAACAAACAAACAAACTCGATCAAAAACATTACCTCGCGGGACTCCATCCCGAGCGAGATAAAAAGTTCAGAAAAGAGCAATGAGAGTCATCCTCGGGTCAAACTTGACCAGCAACAGTGAAGCTCTTACCCATCTGAACTTTTTGTCCATGGCAGATCTTCACAAACTCCAACTGTTCGGTAGAAACTTTATGAGTGATGCATGTCATAAAAATCTGTTTCTCCATTGTACCCCCTCCACAATATGTCAACCCCCCGATGTATATATGTCCCCCCCCCCCCAATGTATACATGCCCCCACTAAACTTGCTGACCTAGCACGCTTTCCCAGGGCCCCATGCCTGAACGAAGGCGTTATTGCATCAGTTCATAGCAGGCAGCCAAGACGGGCAGACTATTTTACTGTGAGCTCGTAATAAACTCCTTATCTAGCTGTTTGTACACGGAGTTTCTATTACCAAAGTATTGCAAGTTACACCCTCTGAGTTCTTCCTTCCCATAACCTACTGGTCCTGGTTTGGGCTAGAACGAAAGGTTACAAACGCAGCAACATCCAAACAAGAGTTGATTTAATTCAGACCTAGCTTTTATATCCATATCACTGCCAGCATAAAGGAAGGGAATGAAGGCCCAATATATACAGTATATATATATATATATATATATATATATATATATATATATATATATATATATATATATATATATATATATATGTGTGTGTGTGTGTGTGTGTGTGTGTGTGTGTGTGTGTGTGTGTGTGTGTGTGTGTGTATGTGTGCTATTGTTTGTGTACCACCCTCATTACCATCCTTTTTTCCTTCGTTCTATACCTGTCCCTCTTTTTCAGATTTTTACACTCGTGCTCTTTAGTAAAAGCAGCTGGTGTTATTTTGCAAGGGGTGTGCGTGTATCTGACTGTCTGTCGCCCTGTGTGTGTGTGTGTGTGTGTGAGAGAGAGAGAGAGAGAGAGAGAGAGAGAGAGAGAGAGAGAGAGAAATAATCAAATTGCATCCGAGTGTAATCAAACTTGGGGAAGAGTCCGTTTCCATCTTTCATTTTTCCTTACCTCATCCCTTCCTTGCTCCCCCTTTATTTTTTATTTTTTCATTTCACTTCCTTCGTTTTATGACTGAACTTTCTCCACAATTTTCTGCCTTCTTGTACTCTGATTTGCTTCCTCCTCATGTCATTCTGCATGCCTGTCTTCCTACGTGCTACTCTATTCTCCTGCCTAGCTGCCTGTTTGCTCTCCTTTCTTCATACCTTCCCTTCTTTCTTCACATTCTTCCTTTCCGATTCTCTCCCTGCTCTATTCAAGTGACTGATTTCCCCCTCAGCTCATTATCTGTTTTCTCATTCTAACCCTCCGAACGACCATCTTGTCTTTCTATCAACCCCCCCTAGTCGTCTGTCTACGAGGCTATAAATTTGGGTGCCTTCTTTCTGCTCGTCTGCCTTCTTGTTTGTCTGCCTTGCTTCCTGCCCTGCCGTTCTGTCTGCCTGAAAATTTTCCTTCTGCCTCATTTCCCATCTGCTTACTTTCTTACTTGCGTATTGCCTGCCTGTGTTTCTGGGTCTCCCTTCTTCCCTCTTTCCTTCCTCCCTTCCATCTTAACTTCCCATTATACTCGTATATGTTTATCATTCTACATGCATTTCTTACTACTACCTACCTTCATTCCCTTTCCTCGTTTATCTCTCCTACTACCCTTTTTCCTCTTCCTTTCTGTGTCCCTGTTTACCCAACACCTTTCTGCCTCCGTACCTTTTCGCCTCCCAGACTACCTGTTTCTCTGTCAATCCCTTTCTTCTTCATAGAGGTTCCTGCCTCACTTTCCTTCACTCGTAATTTACTCATTTGTTGTCTCATTCGTACTTCATTCGTTTCCTACATACCTGCCAATATCTGGATACCTGCTGATCTGCCTAACAGCCTAACCGGGTTTCTGTCTGCCTGCATATTTGCCTACTCGCCTATCTGCCTGCCTGCTTACCTATCTTTCTACCTGCCCTTCTTTCTACCCTCACCTTTGCCTACCTGTTTGCCTGTCTACCTGGCTACGTGCTTTCTTCCATCATTCTTCACTACTGTTTCATTTTCTTCGCTTTAACTTCATCTTTCCTCTGCATTTCCTATTCTAACTCCCATAATTCATTGCCTTCTCTTCGGTCTTACCTACCTTTCTACCTACCTACCATGTCGTCTACCCGCTTGCATTCCTGCCTGCCTGTACTATTACATGCCTGGCTTTCTTCCTGCATCCTTGCTTTACTACCTCCATCCATCCTTATTACCTACCTTCCTACTTTCACTGCAGCCTATCTCACATACCACCTTTCTGCATTTCTGCATAATACACAGTCCCCTCCAGTTCTGCATTAACAGGCAAGCTTGAAACTTCAAGCAATGTACCAGAGTTGTGATTGCTTACATCTGACTGGATGAATCTCTTTTCATGTGATATATTGTGGAATCTAGTAACTGAGTAATTTATCTATAGAAATTCGGGATTTACAGATACACTAGCAGAAACGCCAACGTGCCTTTAAAAGCAGAACTCGAGGAGACTGTATCTGCCTACTTCTGTACCTGCCTCACTGCTTACCACTTACCTCCTTACCTACCTCCTGTTTTCCTCCCTACCCCACTGCCTCCCTTGAATTTGCGTTTTACTCTTCCAGTCATCCTTTTGACCGATTATGCTTATTGTTTCCTCCCTCTCCCCCTCCCCCACTTTTCTTCTCTCTCTTCTTCCTTCGCCTTCACTCCCTCTCTCCACATGGCAGTGGAAGGATGCAAACAGACAGTTCAGAGGAGCAGTGACCACTGGAGTAGCGATAGAAGAGATAAAGCTGCAACAGTGTTACGAAGAGACAGAGGTTGAAGGAGCCAGTAAGAGGAGCAGGGTCAATGAGACGAAAAGCCTTTGACTTAACCTTGTAGAGAAAAGGTGTATGTGGAGAGCCTCCCCACACATGAGAGTTGTACTTTTCACAGGGGCGAATAAAACCCCTGTATAAAGTCAACAATTGTGCAGGGGTAACGAAGGCACGGAGTCGGCCAGCACGCCTTATGTTTTGGATGCAGATTTTAGAAGAGAGGTAATATGATCTTTCATAGATACATCCCGAGAGACTAAAACCCAGTATGTTCAATGATGATGAAGGATTGAGTTTGACAGTTAAAAATTAGAGGATACTCGTGTCGAATATTTTGACAGGTTCAGAGATATATGAACTAAGTTACTGATGTACCAAAAAATGATTACTTAACCCCAGTCAGAGATTTGAGCCAAGTTAGACGTTAGGTGTGTCATAGCCTCATTCCTTGTTTGTTGAAGTATCTGCAGAGATGGACGCTACGAAAAGCGGATGGTAAGTTGAAGGGTGGGGTCAGCAGTATAGGAGTGGATAAGGTTAGATGTACAGCTTAGAAGTTCACTGATGAAGTGGTGATAGGACAGTGCTCTGAGGAACACCACTAATGATAGATCTAGGAGAAGAACAGAGGCCCTCTACAACAACTGCTGTAAAGTGATCAGAAAGGAAGATATAGGTGCAAGGACTCAAACCGTAAGAGGGCAGTTTGGAAATTCAAGATTGAAGCCAAACTCGATCGAAAGCCTTTGAAATGTCAAGTGCAATGGCAAAGCTTTCGCCAAAGTCCCAAACGGAGGATGTCCAAGTATTTGAAAGGAACGTTAGATGATCGCAATTGAAGTGTCCCAGGCAGAACCCTTTCTGACGATGGGAAATATTGCGATTGGAAAAGTGCTTAAAAAATTCCTTGCTAAGAGTAGATCCAAAAACTTTAGAAATACAGGATGTTAACGCGATTGGGCGATAGTTTCAGGGCTGAAATGGTCACCCTTCTTTGAGACAGACTGAATGAGAGCAAACTTCCAAGAGGGAAAGGTACAAGTTGACAGACAAAGGCGAAACACGTAGCCTAGGCAGGGTGTAAGCACAGAAGTACAGTTCTTGAAGACGACAAAAGGACCCCTACCATCTATCAGCTAGTCAATCCGGCGACTATCACTTCACCGGGAAAGAGCAGGGGTGCCAGACCCTTACCATACACCCCTCCGTACAAAATCTTCCAGATAGCTCAGTCCACTGTCAGTTCCCTAGCCTCGTCACTCTCCAGACCTGGTTTTCTCATACTCCCATTCACCATGCATATCCACCTTCTTGGCTCACCCCTAGCAGAAAAGATTCTGAAGGCTTTATCTGCCCGGTTCAGATCTGATGGACTCTATGTTGGAAGAAATCGTCCGTAAGAAGCAAAAATAAAATATAAAAATACGCCGCTGGATTAAAAGAAATAAGGACTAATCCTCTAGTTTACGTACAGCAGTAGGGGGGATGTGACCTGGTTCTTCTTTACCTGTTTACATGTCTGTCTCTCGAGAAAAGAATTATTCCGATTAAAAGTACAGACGTTGAGGGTGAAGGAAAATAAATTCTAACCAGGATCTGGGGAACATATGAGACACGTGTATGTGGTGCACGTGAGGCATAACATGGGCGAACTCGTTCCCACAACAGCTACATTTAAACACTTCTACTTGAGTTCAGCAAATACTTAGTATTTCCTGGTTATTTTATTAATCTTAAGAGAAACTCTCCATTCTTAAGATCGTTGGACTCGGCCTTCGTTAGTCCGTTCATTACAGGAGGTGTTCCGTCAAATGGATAAAATGGTATTGAGGTTGGAAAAAATATAATACTGGTAAATTAAAACACCACGGTTGCGAATTTCTTGAAATATTCTCTCCGCTGTTTCAATCCTTCAGCAGGACGTCGTTTTATTGTATTATTGTTGCCTACTAATGATACAAATCAGCTCATGAAAGGCTTCTCCAACTGGATGGACTTGATAAATCCTCCAATAACCGCTTCATTACTAAGGATCATTCTGAAGTTTAATACTATTGTCTGGTAATCACCAGATTAAAATAAAAAATACGTCATCAAAGAAAACGAGCTAAAGCACTTTTTATACTGTATTTAACTCTTTTACACTGATGACATATGTTATCCGTTATTCTTGCTGTCTGCTAATGTTTTATGCAGTTTATGTGAGACTGTCCGAAATGGGGGCTTAGATATAATCTTGTTTAACATTTTCGATATCAGAGAACTCTAAAATCATCATAATCATCATCATCATTATGGTTACCAATATCATCATGGTTATCGTTATTGTAATCATCATTATTATCGGCATAATCATTATCATTAATAGCCAGAACGAGACCTCGACAGGCCAAAATCCTTTCCCATCTTTCTGCACTGTGACCATTTGGCTATTAGCGTGTTAGAAGAGAAGAAAATAAGAAAAGATAACAGCAGTAAGCCAGCTGGCCCATACTAGGCAGCTCCTACAAAAGTGTGACCTCTTCGTCTTACTCCGCCAGGATCTGAGTTACAACTGCTGTTAGTCTGCTTGCCAGTCTATTAACTGTTTACCGAACAACGTCTGATGGTAATAGTAATCTCTGCATCCTTCCATCCATCATTTAATCCGTTTCTGCTTCATGAAGCGCTTTGGAGCCAAGTGCTAAATTGCTCAGTCCCTCAAACTGTCCTTCAAGTAACCAGAATTAACGATGATGTATGTCATCTGTTTCAAAGGATTAAAGTCAAATCTATTCATCACCTCTTCAGCACAAGCACATCTTATTGAGACTTTCCTCTGCAAACGTAAAAAGACATTAGCGTATGGAAGACGGTTAACATGATCTACTGTAGAGCAGCAGTGAGTTGAGGGGGAAGACAGGGAGTCTATATCCCAGCCAAAATAAAGGATCATTGTGTCTAACTTCTCAAGTGCGTGGAGGTCCTCGCCCCATTACTCCCCTCCCCCTTCCCTGCCACAGCCATTACCTCCGCCTCATTAACCCCACACAACCTGTCCAACCAACCCCTCTCTAATGCCATCCCATTCTCTTCACCCTTGCTTCATCTCACTCACCTCATTTCGTCCTCTCTCCTTTCTCTGTGTCTTTAAGATCTTGCGGTCGTCGTTTGTTCTGCATTCCTTGGAAATCCGAGAGTTTTCAGAGGTTATTTTATACATATTCGTTTTTGGCTTCGATAGGCATCCAGTTTTCTTCACCCTCGCAATATTTCACCGCACCTCGCCTTCCTCTATCTGCGTCTATAAGATCTCTGCCACCATCGTTCACATTGAGCTTCTCTGGCATTATCAAAGTTATCAGTGTTGTAGTTTATCCTGCTATTATGCGGTGTGCTTAGGGAAGAACATCTATTAGGGGGTTAGGAGTGTTTGGTTCTGTGTTCGTCCTTGCTGCCTTCATGGGATGTTATTATTCACTAGTCACTTTGTCCGCACACAGACACATGTATCGAACTTTGACCATGCCCTGTGAAAATTATTTTTTGCTGATTGTTCTAAAATTCGAAGCTTCCAGTACTTGCCTTGCAGCCAACCCTCCCAGATTTGGTCTACTCGTTAATTGGATAAAAACTGTTTAAGTTGACTTCGCAAAGTCAAGTTTTAACCTAGCCCTGTGATGCGACCTTGACTTTTCTCCTATTGTTCTCAAGAATAGTAGATTATCAACGTACTAACTGACTGTTAAATTCTCAAGGAAATTAGGTCCAAAATAAGACAGTAACTGTATGTTACTTTGCTAACACACACAGACGCGCGCACACACACACACACACACACACACACACACACACACACACACACACACACACACACACACACACACACACACACACACACACACACACACACACACACACACACACACACACAAGCACAGAGAGAGAGAGAGAGAGAGAGAGAGAGAGAGACCCATATGTTGACAAAAACATATAGCGCAGTCGTATTTCGTGACCAATGTTTTATTTCAGTTAAGTTTTGAAATGAGCAGGCCGGTCCAACCCGGCCCTACCCGACCGTCACACTACGCAAATGCCAATAACTTTGCTCCTATGTGAAGTAGAGCTGAAACTCTTTCTGCATGTGATACATTCATTTAATAAATTTTATCAACTAAAAACTCACCGATAAAGACGTAAGAACCCCTTGGAATCTCCAGTATTCCAAGGGAGTGTTTGGCTGTAATTGGTGAACGCCTCAATTACGAAATCAAAAAAGATTTTCCTGCGTAACACTGTGTTTTTTCTTTTGCATCTAGTAATTAGATATCGGAGATTCCGCCTATAATTTTATATCAAAGGGAAATTGTGATAACATGGAGCTTGCTCGCGCTCATGTCCTCACAAAGCTCACTTTTCTAGTAAATATCACTTCTGGACTGAACGTGGCGAAGACTTCTCAGACAAAAGCCAAGAGGGTAATTACTGCTATGTCCATTGTTTTCAGTTTTCTCCTAGCAAAAGGGGTTTATTTTTGTCTTCTCCCCACCTAAGTCTCTCTCTCTCTCTCTCTCTCTCTCTCTCTCTCTCTCTCTCTCTCTCTCTCTCTCTCTCTCTCCTAAGTCTTCGCATTCCCACTTTCCTTTCTTTTATCCATTCTCTTCACTCCAACTTAGGTGACTACACTGAGTGACAGTCTAAAGATTTCCTGTAATGCAGGAAGCTATTTACAACGCTGGGAGGTAAAGATGTAACCGCATAACAGGGTGATGTGCAGCCTACTGTGGAGTCCTTGTTAACTGGCTGGAGAGGCAAATGCTGCGTCCATCCTGGAACCAAACATTCACACTCTTCCTGGCGAAGCGCAGTCTACCGCAAGGGAACACCGGTTCACTGCAAGGGATAGCCCAGCATGGGTGGTTGCTTGCCTGAGGTAGATCCGTCTGCTAGACAAGACAGACCGAGACAGCTCAGCAGCATCGCTCCTCCTTGCTATTTTATTTTTCCACTGCTTTAACCATTTTTTTTTTTTTTACCATTATTCCTATTATCCTATCTTCTTCTCATTCTCATTTTCTTCTCTCCGGTCCATCTCATTTTTCATCAACTTTCCTCTTCCCTTTACCCGACTTAATTTATGTTTCCTTTCATCCTTTCCTTTTTCTATGCTTCCTGTCATTCCCTCGTTCCCTCCACTTCCATAGTCAGTTCTACCCTCCCGGCAATTTCCTTTTCCTTTTCTTTTTTGTGTTTTCCCTCTTCCCCACTCCCTCCCTTTCCTTTATTTCTTTGTTTTTCCTCTTCCCTTTTACCCTATGAAATTCTTTATTCCCTGTTCCCTCTTCTTTCGTTTCTTTAGACCTCTCTCTCTCTCTCTCTCTCTCTCTCTCTCTCTCTCTCTTAAACTCTGCCGCCATCTGTGAGGTAGTGAACATAGTTTTATGTATTTCCTCCTCCTTCCTTCTTTCATTCTTCTTCTCTTTCATCTCGTTCCCTTCCCTTCCTTTCCTCTCCTCTGCTTCCATTCTTCTCCTTTCCCTTTCTGTATCCTTTAGTGTTTCTCTTTTTTCATTCTGATTTCCTTCCCGTCTAATTACGTTTTTCTTCGCATTTTTCTCTTCGCCATTCTCTTCTTTATTATCCTCTTCCTCTCTCCTTTTTCTTTCTTTTCTCACTCCGTTGTAATTTCCTCCTTTCCTGTCATTACCCTTTACTCCTTTATTCTTTCCATGATCTCTTTACCAATATGGGGAATTACCTGAAAAATGCATTAAATAAGCATATAATTTTACGAAAATTTGAATAACACTGGTAAGGATACATGAATTTTTCTGAAACCTTTGCCCTATATATAGACCTGCTGATCGTCTTGAAGCAAAGAAAACACTAAACAGGAGACCTTCGAAGGACATTAAATTTTACCTGAAGGCTATACTATGGAGGAGCATTTTCGTACAACTGTTCAGTAAAATGCAATATATAAACTGCAGGAGCAGACGTCTCAGTTTTGAGGGTAGAAATATATTTATCTTTCTGTGTTTTAATCAAGAATATGAATAGGGGAGAAATGACTCTTGAACGAGCAGTGAAAGTATTTCATTGCCTACTCTCTCTCTCTCCCTCTCTGAGATAGTGTGAGAGAGAGAGAGAGAGAGAGAGAGAGAGAGGTAAGTGCCTGTTTATGGTCCACCATCTGGGCTGCTCACGTAGCTCTCAGGCTCCATTACCTCGTGGACGGGAGACCTAGAAACTCATCAGTAAAAAAAGGTGTTGCACATTTTTACGAGAAAATTCCTGGTGCTCAATATATCCTGAACTTCTCTTATGCCTTATGCCTTTACTACAAGACTTT
Organism: Coenobita brevimanus; assembly: GCF_032717465.1. Classification (NCBI taxonomy): domain Eukaryota; kingdom Metazoa; phylum Arthropoda; class Malacostraca; order Decapoda; family Coenobitidae; genus Coenobita; species Coenobita brevimanus. The sequence continues at coordinate 8,201,023 of NC_136983.1, read as the reverse complement.
TGTTCCAAGCTAAATAAAATAATCCACACACAGCAGTAATATTCATGATATTGTTCTGTTAACCAAGTTACTGTGCATTTTTCAGGGTATAAGAAGCCTGTGTGCATGACATTCGAGAAAAAGCTGAAGTACTGAGAGTCAGGCAGCATATCGAGGACGAGCTGCAGTGAATAATAGAGGCTTGGAGTATATCCTGAAAGACAGAACTGCTGCCATAACATCCACAAGTCATATAATGCCAGTAAAGAGAGTGTTTGGTAATGGAGTATGAGTTAATCATTAAGTTCCTAAAGGTATTTTTATTCGTCAGACTACCTTTAAGTTATTGCACATTGCACACACACACACACACACACACACACACACACACACACACACACACACACACACACACACACAGCTAGCAATTGGTAAGAGTGCGACTCACAGATATATGCAGTATATACTATGAAGTGCTCTCAATTCACAGAATTTATGTGTCACTCTGATGCAGTAAAGCCCCATTCACACTGCAGGTACGACTTGTCACAAACCTGAAAATCGCGAAACCAGTCCCCGACCACGGAGGTCTCCGAGCAGTCGTGCCACCGATCGGCTACCGGTGGTCATCCAGTGTCCGTCCAGTGTCCGTCCAGTGGACGGCCGAACGGCGACCATGGCCAGGTACACACAAGTCAAGACACCGACGGGTGGCCGGCCGGTCGTCGGCAGGTCGCCGACAAACAGCGGCCGGTCCGCGTCCTGTTGCAGTTTAGACCGTGACCACTAGACCGACACCAGCCGCGGATTGGCCAGCAGCTGGTCTCGGTCCAGCCCACCACCTGTCGCTTGACCAATTGCCGGCTGGACGGCGGCCAGACTTCAACCACCACCTCAGACAGGAGGCTTGTGGATGGCTGCTGCCGCAGTCCAGTCGTTGCCTTGACGGAGTGCAGACGGCCACCGCACTGAGTGGGCGGCGACCGGCCTCCATCCAGATGGCAACCACCGCATAAAAATCAGGTGTCGCCAACCAGTCATAGTCCGTGAGGCCTCAGTCACGCTGCAGGTATGACTTATCGCCAACCACCTGCGTCCTGCAAGTCGTGGGTGGTTTTGGTGAGGTTTACGTCTTCATATGTCTCGGTCTAGCCACAGGCTACCATGGCGACCTAAAACTCGTCGCGAAGTTTTTCATGCTGCCCGAAAAACCTCCCCACGACCATCGATGTCGTGGCACGGAAGCCGCCCGGTGGGCGGCTGGACTGCATCTGGCCAGCTTACGGACTGCAACTGGTCGGCGACACCTGATTTTTAAGTGGTGGTTGCCACCTGGACGAAGGCCGGTCACCGCCCGCTCTGTGCGGTGGCCGTCTGCACTCCGTCAAGGCGACGACTGGACTGCGGCAGCCGCCACCCACAAGCCCCCTGTCTGAGGTGGTGGTTGAAGTCCGTCCGCCATCCAGCTGGCGATTGGTCGAGCGACAGGTGGTGGGCTGCACCGAGACCAGCCGCCGGCCAATCCGCGGCTGGTGTCGGTCTAGTGGTTGCGGTCTAAACTGCAACAGGATGCGGACCCGCCACCGTTTGTTGACAGCCTGCCGGCAACCAGCTGGTGTCTTGACCTGTGTGTACCTGGCCATGGTCGCCGTTCGGCCGCCCACTGGACGAACGCTGGACGGACACTGGATGACCACCGGTAGGCGATCGGTGGCATAACTGCTCGGAGACCTCCGTGGTCGGGGACTGGTTTCGCGATTTTCATGTTTGCGACAAGTCGTACCTGCAGTGTGACTGGGTCTTATGCCAGCCAGACGCAGTCCAGCCGCCCACCGGGTGGCTTGCATGCCACGACATCGGTGGAGGATTTTCATGCAGCATGAAAAACCTCGCGACGATTTTTTGGTCGCCATGGTGGCCTGCGGCTAGACCGAGACATATGAAGACTGGTCGTAAACCTCTCCAAAACCACCCACGACTTGCAGGTCGCTGGTGGTTTGCGATAGGTCGTACCTGCAGTGTGACTGGGGCCTAAGTAAAACACGCACAACCACCAAACATCGGACGTCCTGGTGAGGACCAGAAGCTACAAATACCTGATGCATACCGTGGCAACTGTGCATGGGTAGCTGATGAGGCCACAGACTCATCACCCACTAGGATCTTTCGACAATACATGTGGGAAGGGGAGGGGGGACATGGAGCAAAGTCCCTCAGGCCCGCAGCTTATGTACTGTCGTTCATCTTACTCCATCCACAGTTAAGCGTCTCTGAGGTAACCCCGCTTCCCCGGTCTCCATACTTTGGGGTGAAATTTCCTAGTGGCCAAAGTGTCCGTGGGTTGAACGAGCATGATTTCATCACCTGAACATGCACACTGGTCGCTTAAAACACTGTTGGTTCGGGTAACTTTTGATCCTCTTCGCCTACATAAAAACGCGTCTAAGCTCGTCTCATTCACATAAATAGTCTGAAAAAGGAAAGGTCTACAGGAATGTAATGCCTCATTTAAAAAAAACAAACAAATAAACAATTGCTGACAGACAGGACCACTCTTGCAGGTGTTCCTCCATCTAAAAATATATTCTTACCTGAATAAAATCACCTGTAAATAGCAAGAATAAAGTAAAGACGTACTCATAGTGATGTAGTTAAGGGTGACGCATACGACGGTGAACTCACATTCTTTCAACTCTTGGATTTAGCCCTTGCAGAGCACGTGGACATCTTTCTTCTTTTTCATTTAGCACCAATAGTTGTGACCCCGGGTTGATCTGCATGTGAAGCCAGTGGACTGCAGGCTGAAACTGAGCCTTTCATGCAGACCACCATCCTCCTTTCAAGGAACAGGGAAGAAATGAGGAATGTTTTTATATGCGGGTAGTTCCACCATCCAGTTATATAGGTGTCACCATGTGAAGGCATCCCTCTCATGCACATTTTTCATCCAACCACCGTCAAACTATTTCATTCAGCGTAGCGAAATGGCTAAATGATGGCTAAATCAGACTCTCTAGTTCAAAAAGTCAATTCTAAATATTATCCTCGGGAGACAGCAAGAATAACATGAAAACAACGTACTTGGGATAGGGGACGTCTTCTGTGTGAGTCTGGAGATTTCGCAACATCTCCCTAGAGACCTCTTCTGTACATTACACTTGAACATCCTCCTGTTTGTAGTTGCTGTAAAACATGTCAGTATCGAAATGTTACACGTAGCATGGAAAAGATATTGTAAATGTGTAATACGGAAATTAAATCGCGAACGAAATTACTACAAAACCTGCTATGCTACCTGGAATAGGGCAATAACGCTCACACACGTTCTCACCCAGCTCGTGGGGTTAACGAGCTGGGAGAAGAGGCAAACGACACGGAAAACAGAACAAAGGTGCTTATGGTTCTGGCTAAGTAGGGATAATAATTAGGGGCTTAAATGAATCTCATTAGTACTCGGATATTTCATTGCTGTATGAGTCTTGGTATTTCTGATCTTAATATTACTTTGTTGTATACTGATCATGGATCTCATGCACCGTATCTGTTCGTTCCAAAACATAATCTTGCTAGTGCATTACATGCATTATATATACGTATTGTTTTTCCTGCTGCAGATTTGTGAAAGCCTTATCCAAATGTAAGGTCCGAAATGAAGTTTGGATGGTGACAATGCTTATGATGAGCTTTGTGAAGTGATATCAGTAATGAAATGATCCTTCTTGGAATACACAGTATATTGATGGTTCTGGATCAGTAGGTGGGTTGAGCTAAGCCAGCAGATGCATCGCTAATATATAATGATAATAGTAATAATAATAATAATGATAATAATAATAATAATAATAATAATAATAATAATAATTACAATTATTATTATTATTATTATTATTATTATTATTATTGCTATTTCTCATTCCAGCAGATGAATTCCAAATATTGTGTGTGTGTGTGTGTGTGTGTGTGTGTGTGTGTGTGTGCTGATGTTAATTCTGATATATTTGCTGATCTACATAATTGTATGTGTCGTTTGTGCTGATGTTAATTCTGATATAATTGCTGATCTACATAATTGTAATATCCTACACCTCCTTCTGGATGTGAAGTCAGTGGCGATGCTTCTGCTGCTGCTGATTTGGATGATGATGATGATGATGATGGTGGTGACGATGAAGATGACAATAAGGATACTGACAGCGATGAAGATGACAACGGCGAAGACGATGCCGATGACAATGACGAAGCCCTTAACGTCTCTGTGTAACTGTTAAATTCTGGCTCCGCAGTACATAAATCTGACACTTGGAGTCGTGCTGTTAAACAAAAATGCGGAGACCAGTAGTCGCCCTCGATGGTAAGGGAAATACTTAAATAAACTGCGATATCCCCATTCGTGAGATGACATATTTGTGCCATCAATGAATGTCAAAATCAACTGGATAAAAAATGTGAAATACAAGATGGTTGTTCATAATCGCTTTCATATACAAATAATATAATAAAATACTATGAATCAATGTTCTTGTGCCGACAAATTTGCCCTCACCCCATGCCACAACTGTGACTAAGTATACTAACAAACTGTGGAGTCCAGTAGTGGAGCGCACTGATGACACAATTAACCCCTTAGTTTCTAGAGTTGCTGTGCGAGGGATTTCTCTGGAAGGGTGCTATGCGCACCGCTGTCCTCCTGTCGGCTCATAGTCGCAAAGCTCATATTTCCCTACCCGGGGGTCCCCTTCTTTTTTAAATTTTGAAAACGCTCAATTCCGTCCCATATTGAGGACACTGGGCGAGGTTAATGTGAATGTTACATTTTTTTAAGTTGTAATCATAGACTATTATGGCCATTTAATTAAAAAAAAAAAAGATAGAGACCTAGAATCGCACGAGACGCCAATCGATATGTTTAAACAAAATGTGGAATCCTCATTTCTGGGATGCCACATTTATGCGAGCCTTGATTTTTTTTCTTTGTGCCCCTGACTCTGGGTAAAAGTTTCAGGGCCTAATTCAAGCCCCAGTAGTCCTCCTACACATCTCCACATGTCACCACTCCGGCACTAACACCCACCGACCATACTGAATACATGCTAGGGCTGTCTCATACAGGACTGGTGTACAGGTATTAGCTGGAGTATTTTTACGACATGTCGGCGGGTGTTCTGGTAGATCAGTAAAGTCTGCTTTTATGAAATTCAGATCCTTAAATTGTTCCCTGTCCCAGCCGGGATTCGATCCTGGGACCAGTGTTGCAGACTACCTTTCCACCGAGTCAGGCACCGCCTCACCTAAATCACTGGGAAAAAAATGAAGCGGGAGAAGGTTCTCCACAAACGTGTTCAGATATAAACCGTGTAATGATATACCATAAAACGACTCTTATCGTAACATCCAAATCCATAATTGTGACTAAGCACACGGACATTCTGTGGATTTCAGTTGTGAAATGAGCAGATCGCACAAAATGTGTAACACCTCAATATTGTTTACACAATGCACCACAAGTTGTGGACAAGGTATTACTTCACTGACTACTGCAATGAAAGAACGTCATTTTCTAGTAACTTCATCCTGTTACCAGGCCTATAACTCAGGCCCGTGTCAGAGATGGGAGATACTGGAAGGTAAATCTGTTCCTTCCTGTTAGAAGACTTTTCTTTAAACTGAGTAAGATATCGTCAGGCGGATTGAAAAATTAATAAAGGTGAAACACTCACGCTGCAAAAGTAAGTCTTTATTCTCATTGGCATAGAAGACCTCGTCATACTCTTCTTTAAGGTATCTATACATGTTAGATCCAAATGTTTTCTTGTGAAACATTTCATAGTCTTTCATACTGATATATTTTCAATCAGTGACCTGCTAGAGTATATTAGCCGTTTTATATTAAAGACATCGGTTTAAATTTTTAAATACCATGAAGAGTATATTCGACTTGGCAGAACTTTTAAAAATAGGGTAGGAAACATAGACACTGTAAATGATTCAGTGTCAGAGATCCTTCCTAATAAGAAATAAATCATATCATCACCAAGAAAGAAAAACTAAGATCTTGCATCATGTCAATGGAGCTAACCAACAGCATCAAACAAACCAACACTATGCATTAAAATATACAGCACTATGCAGCACCATGAACACTATATTACTTGCATTCACAGTCTCTCTCTCTCTCTCTCTCTCTCTCTCTCTCTCTCTCTCTCTCTCTCTTTCTCTCTCTCTCTCTCTCATTAACACACTGTTACCCGTAATACAGTTATTCCAAACACACGATCACTGGGGATATAAACAGTACCGCACCCAGCCCCACCAGACATAAAATACTATTAAAAGATATATAACGCTGTTCAGTTTTGATACTGGCGGCAGGTTTTCATGTGCAAACTGTACAGTAAAACCTATTGGATAGTGATCATATTAGTCTGGCACAATCGTCGCTATCCATGAAACCGCTATCTTTGGGGCAAACTTCTTACCTAAATATATCAAAATAGTCTGGAGCTTTTTACAATTCACCCCATTTTTCCGTTTTCAGCCATATATAACATGTATAATGTTTGCAAAATGAAGACTAGTGCATATTAGACATGAAAGAAGGATACATAAGCTTACTTTTTATTGGTTTGGAGAGTTGTTTATTGAATATGACACACTAGAAGTTGACTTGGGGTCTACTGGGGGCTGGGGCAGGGGCGAACTTGCTCTCGCCCTCCCATACATTCACTTTCAATGCCTGCCCCCCATTGATGTGCCTCTTGATCTATCCTCATCGCCTCTCTCTCCTCCTCGTCATCAAGCCCCTCAAAGACAATTTCCTCATCAGTAACAACAGGTGGAGTATCTGGATCATCTGTGTCATTCACTACAGCTTGTCTCGCTGCCTCACGCCCTGCATTCTCCTTTCTCATGAAACTGATGATAAGTGACTGCTGCCTCGCCTGGATCTTCTCATTGAACTTCTTGTTGATGATACTGGTGAGTTTGTTGAGGTGCTGCATAGCTTCATCATGGGTGTCAAACCTCAGGTTGTTTATCTTTTCATGAAACTCTCCCAACATTCCTAGCAGTGCTGAGAAGTCTTTTGTCGTTGGTTCACCCTCCTATGGTTCATCTCGGTCTTGAACACCTCCATCTTCTCTTTCCTCGTCCTCTGCCGGCCAGGTGGTGGCTATCCATGTGGTGGTTCTCGCTATCCGCCGTGCATGGGGGTTTTTATATCCTGTCGCTACCCCTGAAACCGCTATCCAAAATTCCGCTACCCGAGGGGTACTACTGTAATTAACCCTACCGCCTGTTCGTTTTCATGTACAAACATCACTAATTTTGATGTTGTAAAATGAGTTACATAACCATTTAAATACGGCCAATCAATATATTTATTTCAAAAAATTAAACATGGATTGGCAAAGGGATTTTATAATGTTTAATGTACTTATATATATATATATATATATATATATATATATATATATATATATATATATATATATGTATGTATATAAGCACTTTGAGAAGAGACTGGAACTTCTTTACAGTCGAATTCTCAATTGATAAGACGTAATGAAATAAAGTGAAACACGGAAAAACGAAAAAATGGAAAACACATAAACGGAAAAGTGGAACGTATAATAACGTTAAAATGGCACATGTAAAAACGTATAAATGCATGCGTAAAAAATTATAAATGGAAGCATAAAGGCATAAAAAGCCCATAAATGATATTTGCCCAAACACAGAAATGGACATGTAAAACGTAAAGAATGGGTTCAATAAGCGTATTAAAAGCAATTCAACCTGAAAAATCGCAAAAGGGGAAGATGTAATGGCTTAAAACAGGGACATGTGACAACGTGAAAAATAGGACTCGTCCAGACCTAAAAATGGAACATATGAAAATTTACTGCAAACAATCAGTTCGTTCATGCTTTAGCGCACGGGTGGAAGAGGGTATATTTAATAACTATAGACATAACTGAACCTCTCATGATTTTTAATACTCAAGTTACCTAGTCTTTTTATTGCTAGATTAAGTAATTAGACTATGTATTGGTAGATGGACAGATACGCAGATGAATTAAAAATATATAGATTGATCGACAGATGGACACCTGGACAGATAGATAAACAGATTTTCATACTGAGTGAGCGGAGCGCATATCAGAACTCTCATTTGAACGCAATCTGTTTCCGTCACTCATGGAATCACTCCTGATCATGCAGGTTGTCATTCTGAAACTACAAAAAGTGGAGGAAATAGACTAGAGCCTCGAAGGTATGTTTTTTAATATTATGTTCTCACTACTTACAAATGCTATTATTAACATCGGAGAACCTCATGCAGTAACGAGGTCTTTCAAATAACTTTCAGTCCCACGATTTTTGTTTATAGGTAATTATTGCTAAGAACAAACGACTTATTAATTTTGCAGAATAATCTACAACAACAGGGCTAGAAACTGATTTTATTAGCAATTTCAGAACGTGATATCGATCCCAAAGTAAAAAAAAAAAAAAACTTTAAGGTGCCAAATTATAGTTGTCACTGGATTGAATGGGTTAGTATTTAGTCACAAGGTGTTTTGTCAGTGCCGGGCAAAATCGTTCGACATTAGCCACAGTATAATTAATAAATCGTCCGCCAATGTTTTAGGCCTTATCTCTGCCAACCTGGAAGGCTGCAATCTCATTTACAGGAGTAGACTGTAGCACCAGTCGAGTAGGGCAGTACTACCAAGGTGAATGGAAAGCCAATGACAGGGAGAGCTGGAGCTCCCGTTTCATCAGCCCTCAGGACTAGTTCCTGACCATCCCCCTTTGCTGAACTTTTTCAGTGTTTCAGTTACACAGAAAGTAGGCCAGCATGCTTTCTAATACCAGTTTCTCTAACAGTCAACATCAATCTACACGTACCTTACACACTACACTACCATCTCAAAATTAAAGAAAAATGGCAAACAGTAACCACGCCTTGGAGCCCCCAGGGGGGGGGGACCATAAATGCCCCCACTATCCCCCCCTCTCCCAACGATGACTCTACATGCCTGGAACCACTGTCTGACTCACATCTTCATTTCTGTATCATTCGCGGCCTTTCCTCTAACTTTCTCTCTGTTGCACACCACCTCTCCTCCTCTAACCTCACCTTCTCTTCTTAACAGAGACTCACGTGTCTGAGGTAACTGACAGCAAACCCTTTCAGTATCCTCCTACTTTCTCTATACCGGTACTCTTTTCAAAGCCAAAGGTGGCTGTTGTGTATATGTACACAACGACCTATCTTGTTCTCATGTTCCTGAACATGCTTCTCCTGAAATCTCTACTCTCTGGCTTTGGCTCTTCTATCATTCTCTGACTAAATATATCTGCACTGTTTACTTCTCTCCTAATTCTACTTACTATCAAAAATTCATCGACTGTCTTACCTCTATGATGGAACACATTCCATCCATTTCTCCTTTCTCTGAAATGTCCATTCTAGACATTTCAATGTTCACCACCACCTTTGTCTCTCCTCTCCTTTCACTGATCCACCTGGTGAAGCCTACATCTTTTCTATCCTTAATGACCTAGAGCAGCTTGTACAGCACCCTACCTGTATCCCTGACCGTCTTCGAGAGAGCTCCAACATACTTGACCTTTTCCTTACATCTAATCCTTCTGCTTACACTGTTCTTTTCTCTCCGTTGGGCTCCTCCGATCATAACCTTATTACCTTAACCTCTCCTATCGCTCCGGTACGGCCTGTGAACCCTCCAAAGAAACGACATCTGTGGCACTTTGGAGCTGCGGATTAGGAGGTCTTCAGGCAGTACTTCTTTAGTTGTCCCTGGAATGATTATTGCTTTCATGGCCGGGAGCCGTATAGGTGTGCCCTGCGCATTACAGAGGTTATTCTCTCGGGCAAGGAAGCATTCACTCCTTTCTCATATCCTCTGACTAATGAAAGAAAGCCTTGGTTTAATCACGCTTCTTCTAATGCTGTCTGCAACAAGGAGAGGGTTTTAAAAGGTACCGAAACTAACCCACCCCTGAATCACATCTTTTAGATGTTTCTTCCCGGAATTGTGCTACGTCTGTTCTTCGCTGTGCTAAAAATAATTTCATCCGTACTAAACGCTCTCAACTCTCCAACTCGAGTTCTTCCAGCTCCTTCTGGTACCTTACCAAAAACCTTTCTAACAACTTTACCTCATCATCCTTCCCTCCTCTTTTCTACTCTGATGGCTCTGTAGCTATTTCGTTTACCGATAGTGCAGATCTTTTCACTCAGACTTTCTCCTCCAATTACACCTTAGACTATTCCCGTGCTGTTCCTCCATTACTTCCCCCCTCTGACTTCCTCTTGGCTGACATTAAAATTTTTTCAGCCAACGTATTTTCTGCCATCACTGGCCTCGATACTAACAAGGCCTATGTGCCTGATGGAGTCCCTCCTGTTGTCCTCAAGAACTGTGCTTCTGTTCTTACTCCCTGCCTAGGCAAACTTTTTCGCCTTTGTCATTCAACTTGTACCTTTCCTTCTTGCTGGAAGTTTGCTCTCATTCAGCCAGTCCCAAAGAAGGGTGACCATTCCCAACCCTCTAACTATCGTCCAATTGCTTTAACATCCTGTGTCTCAAAAGCTTTCGAGTCTATTCTTAACATAAAAATTTAAAGCATCTTTCCTATCACAACCTTCTTTCTGATCGTCAGTATGGGTTTCGTCAGGGATGCTCCACTGGCGATCTTCTCACGTACCTTTCAGACTCCTGGTCATCCTCCTTTCGGGACTTTGGCGAAAGCTTTGCCATTGCACTTGACATCTCAAAGGCTCTCGATCGAGTCTGGCATAAATCTTTAATTTCCAAACTGCCCTCTTACGGTTTTTATCCTTCTATCTGTGCCTTCATCTCTAGCTTCCTTTCTGGTCGTTCTATTGCTGCTGTTGAAGACAGCCATTGTTCTTCTCCTAGATATATCAACAGCGGTGTTCCTCAGGGCTCTGTTCTATCACCAACTCTCTTCCTTTGATTCATCAATGATCTAAGCTGTTCATCTAACCCTATCCACTCGAATGCTGATGATTCCACCCTTCACCTTTCCGTTCGGTTTCTGCAACATCCATCTCAGCAGTTACTGCAACAAAAAAGGGATGAGGCTATGGCACGTCCAATGTCTGACTTGGCTCGTATCTCTGACTGGGGTAAAAATAATCTTGTTGTTTTTAATGCTTCAGAGACTCAGTTTTTACAACTATCAACCCATCAAAATCTTCCACAGGAGTACCCACTAATGTTTAATATTATACAGCTCAATCCTGCATCATCCTTGAACTTGCTTGGGGTTTCATTCACTCGGGACTTCTCTTGGAAAGATCATAGTGCATCTCTCGCAAAATCTGCTTCCAAGAGATTAGGTGTGCTAAGCCGAATCCGTACCTTCTTTACCCCTGCGAAGTAGTTGACTTTATGCACGGGTTTAATTTGTCCCTGTTTAGAGTACAACTCTCATGTGTGGGGAGGCTCCCCACATACAGCTCTTCTCAATAGGGTGGAGTCAAAGGCTTTTCGTCTCATCAACTCTCCTCCTCTTACTGGCTCCCTTCAACCTCTGTCTCTTCACCGCACTGTTGCATCTTTATCTCTTTTTTATCGCTACTTCAGTGGTCACTGCTCCTCTGAACTGTCTGTTTGCATCCCTCCACCTCTACAACGGGCACGTAGCACCCGTCTGGCAACAAACTCTCATCCCTTTTCTGTCCAACTCTCTAATGCGAGAGTTAACTGTTACTCCCAGTCTTTCATTTATGCAACAGGTCAGCTCTGGAATTGTCTCCCTCTGTCTGTATTTCCTGCTGCCTATGATCTCCAGTCTTTCAAACGCAGTGTGTCCAGGCATCTCGGAATGATCGGATCTTGAACTTGGTTTACTTTTTTTTTTTTTTTTTTTTTTTTGTAGGAACTGTTTTGCAGGCTCAGCCTTTGGTTCCTTCTTCCTCGTATAGAAAAAAAAGTTGAGCCCTCGATGTTTTGAGTCACGGGGCAGTCACTAGGTGGTAACGTTGAAACTCAGTTCTTACACCTATCAACCCGACAAAATCATCCACAGGAGTACCCGCTAATGTTTAATAATATCCAGCTCAGTCCTGCTTCATCATTGAACTTGGTTGGGTTTTCATTCACTCAGGACTTATCTTGGAAAGATCATATTGCATCTCTTGTAAAATCTGCTTCTAGGAGATTGGGTGTGCTAAGCCGACTCTGTGCCTTCTTTACTCCTGCACAGTTGTTGACTTTATACAGGGGTTTTATTCGCCCCTGTTGAGAGTACAACTCTCATATGTGGGGAGGCTCCCCACATAAAACTTTTCTCAATAGGGTGGAGTCAAAGGCTTTTCGTCTCATCAACTCTCTTCCTCTTACTGGCTCCCTTCAACCTCTGTCTCATCGCCGCACTGTTGCATCTTTATCTCTTTTCTATCACTACTTCAATGGTCACAGCTTCTCTGAACTGTCTGCTTGCATCCCTCCATCTTTACAACGGGCGCGTAGCACCCGTCTAACAACAAACTCTCATGCCTTTTCTGTCCAACTCTCTAATGCAAGAATTAACCGTTACTCCCCGTCCTTCCAATATGCAACAAGTCAGCTCTGGAACTGTCTCCCTCTATCTGTATTACCTATATCGTATGTCTTTCAAACGCAGTGTGTCCAGGCATCTCGAAATGAACGGATCTTGAATTTGGCTCTCTTTCGTACTGTTTTTTTTTTTCTTGGATGGAACGATTTGCGGGCTCCTGGCCTTTGGTTCCTTCTTCTTTGCTTAAAACACACACACACACACACACACACACACACACACACACACACACACACACACACATACACACAGATACCTAAAGCTAAATACAATAAGACACGGGGTATTAGTGCTAAAAAGCAATACATTATGGTAACAACAATTAATCTCAACACAATTCCTTAGTCTGAAGAGATCAGTAACCTATCAATACGCCTGTAATAACTCCAGCCACCTTAGGAAGGTCTATGATAAGCTCCAAGGAAGTCTGTTCACCTGTGTTGTTGATGGTTTTAAAAAGGAGGACTCAGGATATGGCAATTAATAGTCATCATTTTTTCTTTCTTTCTTTTTTTACGTTTCCTACTCTGGGCAAAGGCTTCAGGGCCTATTTCTCGAGGGCAGTGACCTATCCCAAGGCCCAAGAGTCCTCCTACACCTCCACATGTCACCACTTCGGCGCTAACACCCACCATCAATTTTGAATACATGCTAAGGCTGTCTCATACAGGATTGATGTACTGGTATTAGCGGGGGTATTTTTTTGACATGTCGGCGGATCATCTGGTAGATCAGGAAAGTCTGCTCTTAGGAAATTCAAATCCTTAAACTGTTCCCTGCCCCAGCCGGGATTCGATCCTGGGTCCATTAGGACTGCAATCCGCCTCTCTACCGATTCAGCCACCGCTGAGTCAAAGCTGCTAAAGCAGGTGTTCTGTTTATTTCGTTTCTCTTGCCTATTCCCAAGGCGTGTGAGGGCATCTGCCAGCGTTACCAGTGCCTGCACTGCACAAGATAAAAAGAAATGTTAATCATTGGTATATTCACAAAAAATCCCTGGCTACGTCAGTTCAACGCGCGTGGGTACTCCCACACCCGCACTATTTGAGTGAGTTGTCCCTACAGCACAAGGGAATCGCATGGGATGCAGTGTATTGACCATCCTTTTTTATTTTGTCCCCATCACGCAGGTAGAACGTGGCACAGCTTGCGTTGACCACTCGACTTGCGAAGTGGAGCCGAGAATATCGATGAATTTGATAATGAATGACCGAATGAATTTGTTACCCACTGTGCTATACTCTGTCTACTTTGAGTTGGCACTGAACTGCCACCTCCCCATCTCAAATTAATGCTGAACGGTAGCATGAGATTAACACCAGATTATGGTGCTAGTCAGCGTATAAAGGCTTTAGAACGGTCAAAATCTCCATCATATTAAGGTGTACGAATTATGCAGGAGGTATTTTAATACTTTTCCAACTTCTGTACTTAACTCCTTTCTTTATGGACTCTTCCCCAATGTGTAAATGGAACAGAAGGGTTAAGATGACGATGACGATGAAAATGTTGTGGCTTAAGTAGGCATTATTTCCCTCAGTCCTATGACTTAATCATTGAATTTCAAGGCGATTTCCTTCATTTTACGAAAGATTTTTTATTCCTGAATGAATGGATCAGAGAACGACACGATCTTCAAGAATCCTTTCCTGTACAAGCAGTCTTTCTTATGTTGATAAACATAAGGGTGCTGAAGGGGGAAGCATTGACATAGCTCCGATTTACCTGGGCAACTCCTTTGCCTGATGTTGAAAATGTTTTTTAGCTCCAAGGATGGCGAATTGCTGTAGTACAGCGGGATCTCACTCGGATTAGTCTGGTGATACAAAACCAACAACAGCAACAGTAAAATCTTTCACCTGATTGAAATCGTTTAAAAATACCTGCCAGAAAAAAGAAGACGTTGTCTCTTGGCAACAAAGCTCTCTTTATATTTGTGATGTTACTGTATAGTTTCCTCTACCGTTCACTACTAGAGGATCTCTGAAGCGGAATAACATCGTCTGTGGGAATAAAGGGGGAAAAAAAAAATGTCGCTATCGTTCTGATGCAGGTATGTAGCACAGAGATTAAAACTTTTATATTTCAACGCTGGGGGAAAGTCGAGGGGGTCTTTCCTAAGGTAAACAACGAATGGTGATGGGTGAAACGAAATACAATACTGCTTCATTGTGCTGAAGAGACTAACCCCTTCAGTCCGAGAATAAGTTTTCGTTTTCCTTTAACTACCTCCAGACGATTTTACTTTGTTCTGGAGACAACTTTTGGAATTTGTTATAATCTTCATTAATATCCGTAGCAAATGAGGTCTTTCCCAATAAAACAAAAGAGTCTGGAAGTGGATGGAGTATAAAGAAGATGGCATCGTAATGAAGATCCAGACTTTGGGGAAGAATTAGTCTGCCGCTATACAGTACTCAACCTTACGTAGTGAACGGGATAAGGAGTTAAGGGAAGACGACTATCCTGAGCCCCTTGCAATATGGTGTGCTCATAAAACCTCCAGCTGACTCTTGGAGACTCCAGGCTTCGCGCACGTGCCCCCAGGTACCGTGATTTTCCACTAAACTTTGGTACAATCAGCTGTGAGGGAGGGAAATTGGTAATCAGGAAAGAAATGTCTGTGTGGGGTGGTATTAGGGAACAGGAAGAGGGGAAAAAAAGATGAAGAGGTGTAAGAAGAAAAAAGAAGAGGAGAATAAAGAGAAGAATAAGAGGAAGCGGTGTAGGAATAAGTAAAAAAAGATGAGGTAAGTAAAGAGAAAGAATGAGAGGAAGAGGATATGAAGAGAAAACAAGAAAACAGAGAGAAGGTGAGGACGAGGGAGAAGGAAGAAACGAGAGAATAGAAGAAAACGGGAGGGAGGAAAATGGATAGAAAAGCAAGAGGAGACATGAGAGAGAGACGGGGATAGTGCGCAAGATGGAGTGAGAGATAAAGAGGAAGAACGAAGACAAGAGAAGAGACAGAAGGAATTAAGAGAGAGAGAGAGAGTCACACCATCGCCCCTCTCGTGTCATTCGACAATGACCATATTTTTAAAAGATTTCGGTCACCACAGCGGCCACGCCACTCCTAAGCTGCAGTCCTGTCATCAAGATACGATTCGTGGCACCTCATCCTATACTATATATTTTACATATTACTACTGAATATTCCCCTTGTGAGCTGCTTATATAGTTTTAAAGTTCGGCCTGGATTAGATCAGTTACTAAGTACACGAGAATAATAAGATTTACGTTAATACACAGATTAATTTGAACGGGACGAGTAGTCACGAAATCTTCAGCCACTTACAATACAGCTCATAATCACCTCACTTGCGTCTGTGCACCCTCAGGTAGTGTTTATCAGCTCTCCCAACACTACTCTTGGTTATGATTGCTTGCTTGTGTCTACATTTGTCTTCACTCGTACAGCTTCCAAACACTTCACATTCGTATTAGAGTGATATTGAAGTGATAAAATATGAAAAAAAAAAAAAAAAAATGTGATGATACTTAAATTTAATGGAGGATCATTAATTGCAGAAAGAGATTATGCCTTTTTTTTAAATAAAGAAACCACCCTAACTAATTTTTTACAATAAACAGATCTTCATTAAATTATTACCGGTACCACAATCGCTGGTAGCTGTATGGGTGAAAATAAAGATGTAAATATTTCATTAGTAACCTAGGCTCTAGAATCTGTATGAATACTTCCTCTGGTTCACTATGTACAAACCTACTTGAGCAGAGTAGTAAATGAAATTGCCTGGTTTTACTCTCATCATCAATCAGTCTCGAGTTCGTTCGTTCGTTTGAAGATTTCATCCACCTATATTAGAGGCCGGGCCATACATTAGCCCGGTATCCAGTCTCGAGTGAATATTGAAACGAAAATAGAGAAAAAACAGTACGATATCTGGTAAAATTACTGCCATACAGGTTTTCATTTTCCTAGATTTTGGTAAATATCTCTGACAAAACTTTAGCTAATGTGCGTTTATCAGTAACGCATTTAGATTCCATTCTCGTCTTTTTTTCTTTTCTTTTTTTTCGTGTAACACCAGCTATTATCAGATTTGCGCCAGTGGGCCCAATTGTTGTTTTTGTGCTTTTTCGTAGAGAAAGTTTTGAAACAATTCATCGCCACGCTTAAATCGGTGAACGTACCCATAATCGTACAATACTCATCATTACAGTCTCTCTCTCTCTGTCTCTCTCTCTCTGTCTCTCTCTCTCGAGCACCTGGGAAAATGTGGTGCTTCATACAAAAGTTATACTGTGATGGACATTTCAGTCTCCCATCACTCTTCATTCCCTTCTCCTATGTCCCCTCCCTGTCACCCTCTCCCTGCCACCGCCTTCATAACCCCCGTTCCCTCCCGTCCCCTAGTTGTGGTCAATAGGATATCCACTGGCCCGGGAGAAAAGAGAATAACTTATAATATCTTAAACTGCCAAGCAAACATGAATGGCAATTCCCACTTGAAACTTATAATTTAAGCTTTAGGGAAGGTAAACAACCAAAATCATGGAGGAAAGCCCTTCCAGTCCCTGTACCCAAAGCTAATGGAAGACATAGACTCGTTTCTTTGCCATCATCCTTCTCCAGAATGATGGAAAAAGTAATTCTAGAGAAACTGTTGCACCCCATTGGTGATTAAGCCTAGTGATAATCTGCATGACTTTGTAAAAGGTTCACGAAAAACTGACACTGTGATTGTGTCCATCCGGTGAATCTGACTACTGCAGGGTGTTTATTGATCTCAAGGGTGCAACTCACTGAGCTAATGGAGAATGTTGTATGAATTAGCCAACATGGAAGTGCAAGGGGGAACCAATGTGCTGAGTGAGTGAGTATTTACTTGGGTGGAGGGTACAAGTACGGCACCAGGGTACACTTTCCCTCGAGAAATAACGAGTTAGGTACACCTCATGGGAGAGGACTAAGCCCTATATTGTTTAATGTGTGACTGAACAAAACTGTATATTCAAAATTAGCTCCTGGAGTTACAAAAGGTCTATATGCAGACGATATTATGCATCAGTCCTGGTGATTTCACAATATGCAAACTGGTTTAAATCATTTTAGCACATTAATACTGCACATGGGGTTCGTAACTAATGAAGAAAACGAAGTTCTAGTTTCCAGCTCTTAACAATATACATTTAACATTTTGTGAGAAAATCATAGAGTACGGAGTTTTATACACCATGAAATATATGTTTGCTTTACAGCAGAGTGTAAGGAAGCAGAGACAAACCACCTCACAACGCAATGCGCAGCACAAATGCAACCCTTGAGATCTTTCGCCTGGAGTAGTGCAGGAGCCGGTGTGCTTGTTGTACAAATAATTTACATAAGCACTATTAAATTAGGAATTGAATATGCTAGTCCAATCCTCTCGTGCCTTGATAAAGGAATATTTGATAAATCTGAAAAATTACAGAACAAAGAGATGAGAATAATTTTTGCTTGTCCAAAAAATGCCATGAGAGATGCCATGAAAATAGAGCTAGGATTACCAAGCATAAAAACAGAGTGGAGGACACTAGAATAGCAGCTACCATCACGCATACGAAAACGAGTGGGATAACAAACTCTTCAGTAATGTCAAAGACTGAATAATTAAAATCAGAGCATTCTGGAAACAAGGTAAGAGAGGATACATAATACGACTAGGTGAACATATAGAATTACACCCTACGTTGCAACCGCATACATCATGATAAACCCTAAAAAGTACCATCATGAGAAAAAAAAAAAAAAAAGGATACAGATGTAGATGTAATGCCCTTGAATAGAAAAAAAAAGTTTGGACTCTGCTGGCACGATGAAAATAATGTTTGAAAAACGTATAGATGCTTTGATAGTGGCACAGTCCACATTTATTGTGATGGATCAGTCATGAATAATATGCGAAGCAGGGTGTGGGATCCTGATAACAGACCTCAGTAATTATATGTGTTTAGAAACGGAAATTGGCTACAAATTATCAGATGGCATTTTATCAACATAAGCTGAATTGTATGCAATATCATTCGGTTCAAAAACATAGTACTGTAAAAGGTGAAGGGGATGTATGTTTCTTCTGTGACAATTGTGGGGCTCCAGCCATATGTAAAAATACAGTGCATGAACCAGTAGTCCTGGAAAGTAAAAACATTCTTCCTAAACTAATCTCAATTACTTTCTCAAAGTAACCATCTCATGTATGAATAAGTTGAAATGATTAGGTACCGGTACATGCTATAGACCAGAATGCCACAAGAAAGGACACTGTTGATTTGAATGCATCCTTGCCTTAAAACAAATAAAGACCAAAATTACTGTAGAAAAGCACAAGAGAATTGAAAATCATGAAGAACAAGAGTGCCAACAGCAACAACATGAAACATTATTTTCAGGTATCATTCAACACTGACTTTACATACTGAAGAAACACTAAATAATTGGAAAGATGCTGTATGAACAAGGTACTGGCTATGTTTACTACTGGCAGTTAGGTACTAACAACATTCACACTTATGACACATACTGTATGTCGTATCAGTAAAGTTCATGCAACCTCCACCACTATGTCTTAGAATATCTGCTAATAAACACCTACAGATATAATGATATTTACAGAGTAACAGTACAGAAAATACAGATGTTCAGTGAAGGCAAAATATGGTAGGCGAAGTATTAAGGTAAAGTAAAAAAAAATAATAATTTATAGCAGGTGAATATTGCTTTTATTTCTCCCGGACAGTATGTCTATATTAGTAATTAGTGTATGTACAGCACATACAGTGTTTAACAAGTAAGTGTAAACATGCATGTGCCGCTGTGCTTTAAATTAGTTGTATGTGTACACCCACCCCATAAAATTATCGGCACTCTTTTGGTGCGATGAAATTTGACACACCGGACGAGATCTGGTTGGTATCCTTGATCTTTTGAGCTTTCGGTCCTCATTGATGGTGGCATCGAGTGCATCATAGAACAGATTACAAAGCCATTTGTTTTGCTTATTATCACTGCCTTTAACGTTATTCGGAGAGTCTGAGTATCAACATAGGTTTCATAAAAATTATAAACTAGGATGTTGATGTGGAATCTGCAGAATAAATTGCTATTTAAGAAGTGCCACAAAAGAGCCAAAGCCACTTTCAATGTGAACACTGGTCACTCGATGCTCAAACTGTCCAGTCTGAAGCAGTTTCGTAGGCAACACTTTCATCACATTAATTGGAAATCAAGAACAGTCCCAGGTAAAAGCTGCTCCTAAAGTAAACGAATATGTCTACTGTTGACCCCTCCACGACGTTGCTATCGTCTTAGTCACATTGGTGGTATACCATTCTCAGCTTCAATATCCATGTACAATTATATTCACGTGTTATTGACTTTAATATTATAGCAATACTACGGTACATAGAGTATATACAAGGGTTGTTCATGAGTTATTTTACATAGCCTACAGGCTAGTTAGGCTGATAAAGTTTGTCATGAACCCTTTCTTAAAATGGTAATGGAGGTTGTTATTGTGTCACAATGTATCAGAAAATCCTGAGGTGGTAACCTCTGATACGACGCATGCCAAGCAGACAAATAGCACTATGATTTCTATATTATCTAATGCATAATGTTTTGCTGTTTGAGGCCTTTCTTCTAGCATTTTCTCCATTGTTATGAATTATTCGTTATCCACGACAGAACGCTATGGGAGTTATAATTTACAAGGAAAGAGAAAGCGAGAGAGTGAGAAATAGGGAGGGGAGAAAGGGGGGTAGAGGGATGGAGATACTGAGGGAGGGAGAATTAGGTGTACCAACCCTTACCATGTATTCAAAGCTTCTGCTTGCGAAGTGTATCGAAGCAAGGCGTGCCAATAATTATTTCAGTAGGTGTGCATAGGCAAAGGCACAAGCAATTTTACATGCAGTAATGCACATGTTTGCAAATGTATTATACACAAAATTACATGTATATGTGGAAATTTTAGACAATGATGGGCTCATATATATAATAAAACACAATATATAAGATTAGTACTGTTATGCTGGTAAGATTAGGGCAGTGTCTGCATCTGGAGATGTGATGACGATTTTTTAGATTTTGGCATTTCTTACATTCACTTTCTATCTTATGGTAGGAATTAGTTTTTGTTGTTATTGTTACTGCACATTGTTAATTTAGACTAAGCGTATTACTGTGTGAGAAAACGTGTTCTCTCCTAGAGCCTAGAATGTGCATTATTGCATCAGAATATCTGAGTTCTTTACTTGAATATTCTTGGCTTCTCTATAAGGGGGGAGCTCGGTGGGGAATATATGAGGGGTCGGCCTGGATTGCTGGCAATGTGGCAGAGAGTGGAGTTGTAGTCAACCACGAGTGACAGATGGAGTGAGCTGTGTTTTTCACCAGGGAACAGTCACTGAATCAGTGACAGACAGTGAGTCAAACAGTGAGAGTAATCAGTGCAGGACATAGTAGTTAAACAGAGCCAATGTGATGCTTAGTCAGCCAGCGAACAAGTAGTTTTGAGTGAAGGACATAGTTGACGTGGGAGAGAAAAGTCAGTGTTTTGCAAGTGTATCTCACCTGTACCTAGAAGTAATAAAACACAGAATTGTTCATCTGCCTTCCATTAACAGGCAATGTTCAAACCACACCAAGAAGAACAAAAGAAGGATATCATGCAATATTCAAAGCACAACAGCAAGAACAAAAGAAGCAGCAAGAAGAATGAAAGATATATATATGCATATATATATATATATATATATATATATATATATATATATATATATATATATATATATATATATATATATATATATATATATATATATATATATATATATATATATATACTCTGGCAATGTTCAGAGCACAGAAAGGAGAACAGAGTGAAGCACAAGCACAACATTATGCAAGACTAGAGGATCAACTACGTGGGCAGAGAGGGGAGATTCACTGCTACAAGAAGAATTTGAAGTGAGAGGATAGGCTTGGAATCAGGAGTTTCAGGAGGATCATGAGAAGTGTTATGGGGAGTTGCAGGATGTGACAAGGAAACAACAGGAAGTGGTGTACAACAAGGTAAAGAGAGTAAGCGACCAGGTAACAGAAGTGAGGGGTGAGGTCTCCTTTACAGTGAGGGATAAAGTGAAAAGTGAAATACACAGCGAAGTAGAGACAATAAGTGACCAAGGAAGAAAAGTGAGGGAAGAGATTACCTGTACAGCAGAGGATAGAATGAGAAGTGAAATATAGGAAGTGAGTAACAGAGTCAAATTCCTTGAACAATGTTTGGTTGAGAGTCAGCACGCAGCACACTCCTCAGGTGCCAGTGACTAGTGTACAGAGAGGGGTAGTGCGATGTTGAATCCCAAGACCACTGAATATGTCCTTGTAAGTCACAGTAGGGTTCTGTAAGACATTATGCACACAACACCTTAAAAAGTCTCAGCATGTTAATGGCAAACTGTCTTGGGAGATTTATCACAGCTAGTTTGAGCTATTGGTCAGTCAGAATGGGTGGTATGGCTAGCTTTGTGCGGTTCAGCTGGCCACCAGCCTTAAAGGATCCACAGTGGAAGTCTTTGCATAGCTGAACGAAGGAAGTTCGGATGACTACCATAGGGTGGCACTTGGAGCAGAGATGTGGGATGAAATACCAGGGAGAGGACTTTAGGTTTCAGTTCTGGATTTGTACCCGCAGGAGAGAGGAGCCTCTACAAGAACTGGCCCATAAGCTAAGGAGCTGGGCACAAGCCTACGCAGGAACCAGTTCTGGCCTCCTGATTATGCTGCTTAGGGACCAGTTCATCAATACTTGGACAGTCTCCAGCTGAAAGTTCAAGTGAAGCGGGCCAAACCAAACCAGTAAGCCTGCCGGAAGTCATGGCCAGTACTCTTAAATCTGAATCCTACTTAAAGTCCAGCTAATTAATCTTCCACCCTGACTTTAGCACTGGCTTCAAAGCATGTAAGGGCTCAGTAGTGAACACGGGTACATTTAATGACGTGTACTTCTACTTGATCAGCCCGGGCACTGAGAGGAAGACTGCCACAAGAGGAAGAGATATAGACAAAAAGATGATGGCAGCAGAATCAGCAAGATGACAAAGTGTTGGGCTTGTGGACAACAAAGACACCTGAAAAAGGACTGTATATGAGAGACCCAACAAGAGACGATGGAGCAGGCCTCTTAAGAGGGAAGCTAAGGATGCCTGGTGCAATGAGGCAGCAGCCAGCCTATCCCATGAATGCTCCATAGGTGACCTTGTGCAAGAGAGCTACGTTCAACATTTATCAAGTGGATGGCGAGATTGAAGGAGTAGCCTGCTTAATGTTTATCGACACCACATCAGAGAAGACTTTTGGCATGGCTGGATGTGGTGAATCATCAGCAGCTTCCAGAGACTTTGCAATGGCTGTGTGAAGTCACAGGGCATTGTGCTGAGCTTAGGGGAGTGGATGTCAGGATATGGATGGGATGGAGGGAAAAGAACCTGGCCATGCATATCGCCAATATCGTGGACGGCTTAGACCACCTGATGTCCCACCGCTTCCTGCATGACTTATTTAAATGCAAATGTGGCTAGGAAGAAGGAGTGTTCTGTTGCGGGCCATGGAGCATGGAGGTTTACTGGTGACGACCATACAGACTACAGGTATCTTCCCAGGGTCAGAGATGCTGCTGCCCTGCAAGATCACTGGCACACTGCACACTGCCCTGGGATTGGTGGGGCACAGGAGCCATGGCATGATAAAAGGGGAAGTGATGGAGGGCAGGACCTTGGTTTGCCCTATGACAAAGGAAATACCTGTTGTCATAGCCATTTTTTCACTTTGTCCTAGGAAGGTACATCAGGGAACAGTTGTGAGGTTGAGCCAAGAAGCTGATCAGGAGCTACCAAGCAAAGCATGCAAGAGGAGCATGGTTAAGCTCCATGAAGAACTACCCGACCACATACAGGATGTGTTTGCCAGGAGTGCCCAGTGTCTGGAGAAGCTACAGATGGAGAAGCTGAAAAGGCTTTTATTGAAATATCCTAATATATTTTCTATAGGAGACCTGGACCTGGGATGCACTGACATGAGGGAACACCACATTGACAGGGGTGATCATCGACTAATAATGCAAACCCCGTGAGGGATAGCTCCAGCCATCGCCTAGAGTTGGAGAAGGTGATGGAGGATCTACTCCAACAGGGCCTGACTGAAAGATCCAACAATCTATCTATCTATCTATCTATTGCCAGACGCCTCAATCCCGTTTGGGGTGGCCACAAACAAATCGCCTCCAAGTCGCCCTGTCCCACGCCATTTCACTGCCCTGCTCCCAACTCACAGCCCCCTCTCTCATATACCTCTCCCCCCCATCCCTCCATCACATCCTCGGCCTACCCCTCCCTCTTCCCCCCTCCACCTCGCTCACATGTACTCTCTTCGTCAGTCTTTCACCCTCCATCCTCTCCACATGGCCAAACCACCTCACTGTGTTCCTCATAACGCTTCCTATCACATCCACATCAACACCACAACGCTCCTTTATATCCTCCTTCGTCAGCCTGTCTCTCCATGTGACTCCACAGACTCCTCTTAAATAACTCATTTCCACTGCTCTCACTCTTGACTTGTGTCCTTCCAACAACGTCCAAGCTTCACTTCCGTACATTAGAGTTGGTATCACAATACTGTCATGTAGTAACTTTTTCACTTCCATGCTCACTTCCCTGTTTCTTATCACTGCTTTCAAAGAACCAGCAACCTTTCTTCCCTGCTGCACCCTTTCAAGCACTTCACCCTCCAAACCTCCATCCTTACTCACTACACTACCCAGGTACTTAAACGTACTCACATTTTCCAATTCCTCACCATCCAACCTCGCTGTACATTCACTGACTTCACCTTTCTCAAAGACCATCACTATACTCATCCCTACATTTACCTTTAGATTCCGTTTCTTACACACTCTCCCAAACTCATCCACCAAGCCTTGCAGCTCCCCTTCGTCTTCACTTAACAACACAGTATCATCTGCAAACAACAGTACAGGGAGTTTCCAAATACTATCCTCTCTTACCAGGGCCACTCCAACATCCACTACCCTACCTTGTACCTCTTTTATTACCCCATCCATGTACAGATTGAACAACCATGGAGACATGACACATCCCTGTTTCAACCCAACTTTCAAAGAGAAAAATTCACTTAGTTCACCATCCACACGCACTGCAGCCTTCGCGCCATCGTACATACTCTTCACAGCATTGAACAACTTCCCATCTACTCCATATATTCTTAACACTTTCCACAATCCTTGTCTATCCACCCTGTCATATGCTTTCTCCAAATCCATGAAAGCCGTATACAACTTCCTTCCCTTCTCTAGAAACTTTTCCACTAAAGATCTAAGAATGAATATCTGATCTACACCACCTCTTCCCTTCCTAAAGCCTCCCTGTTCTTCTCCAACTAATTTCTCTGTTCTTTCTCTAACTCTGTCAATAAGTATCCTACCATACACTTTTCCTATTATACTAAGAAGACAAATGTCCCTATGATTAGCACACACTTCTTTTTCCCCTTTTCCTTCGTACAAGGGAATAATTATACCTGATTTCCAATCCTCTAGGAATCTACCTTCCTCCCAGGCCAATCTGCACATCTTCCACATCCATTCTACTACTATCTCTCCCCCATGCTTCAGCATTTCACCACACACTCCATCAATTCCTGGGGCTTTCCCCAATTTAACTTTCTTCATTGCTTCAACAACTTCTATCCTACTGATTTCTTCCTGTCTTCTCACCTCTCTCCTTCTCCCAGCCATTCCCCAGCCACTTATACTCGCATTACTTCTATCCTCTACGTTCAACAATTCCTTAAAGTGTTCTCTCCATCTGCTCACTTTTTCTCCCTTCTCCACTATTAATCTACCATTTTTATCTTTCACTCCCCTGCTAACTTCACTTCCACCCTGTCTTACTCTTGTCACCTCTTTCCAGAACATTTTCTTACAGTCCCTCCACTTTACACTCAAATTCCTTCCAAATTCCTCATCCACTCTCTTCTTACTCTCTCTTACTAATCTTTTCACCTCTTTCTTTCTACATATAACTCTCTCTTCCGCCTCTCAACTTCTGCCACACCCCTATTTCTCATCCATTCATTGTATGCTTTCTTCTTTTGTGCCACAGCCTGTTTCACCTCTTCAGTCCACCACGCTGTTCCTTGCACCCCCCTCCGTCTTCTCTTCCTTCCACACACCACATCACATGCTGCACATATTTCTTCTGTAAATATCCTACACACACCTTCCACGTCTCCCATCTGCTCCAATTCATATTTGCCCAATCGTTCCTCCACTTCTCTCTTATACTCTGCCTTTTTCTCATCCAACAATCATTGGTCATATTCTGTCGTGCTGTTGAGGCAGGGTGGTTCCCTGTGGTGCTGTATGGACTACTGGACCTTTAATAATGTCAACATCACGGTCTCTTACACTCTGCCAAGGATAGACAGTACCCTATGATGCTCTTGTTGGAGTGAAGAGGTTCTCAACGGTGGACTTGAAGTTGAGGTACCACCAGGTCAAGATGGCAAATGGAGATAAGGAGAAGACTGCTTTTCCATATGGCGAGGGACTCTGGCAGTTAAAGGTTATGCACTTCAGACTGTGTAGAGCTTTGGCCACCTTTGAGTATCTGATGGACAGAGTATGGAAGGACTACTTTGGAAGACAGCCCCGATTTACCAGATGATATCAAAGAGGCTGTCTGACATCTTCAGTCAATTCAAAACTGCACATCTTAAGCTACGCTCAGAGAAATGTTGGCTGTTTCAGAGGGAAGTCCAGTATGGTGGCCACATCGTGAGTCAGGACTGTTAACTGACCCTGAAAAGGTAGTTGCTATGAAGAACTGGCTATTGTCAACCACTGTAAGGAAGCTCTTGATTTTCTTGGGTTAATGCTGCTGCTATTGCCAGTTTGTGAAGAACTTTGCCACTGTTGCAACACCACTATACCGGCTCACGAATAAAAGGCACAAGATTTCGTGGAGTGAGTCAGCTGAGGACTCCTTCAAGCAGCTGAAAGAGGCTTTGAGCAGTATGCTGGTGGTTCCATATCTAGAACCTTCAGACCTTTCATCCTGACTTGTGATGGCGCAAGTGGGTGTGGGTGTGTGTTCTCACAGAAAGTTGACAATACTGAGAAAATGGTGACTTACTACAGCAAGTAGCTCAGTGCAGCAGAGAGGAACTACTGTGTCACTCAGAAGGAGTTTCTAGCAATGGTGAGGAACTTCAACTATTTCCACCCTTTCTTGCGCGGGTCAAGCTTTATCATCTGTACTGACCTTGCTATGCTGAGGTGGCTGGACTCCCTGAAGAACCCTGAAGGACAGCTAGTTTGGTGTATTGGAAAGCTGGAGCAGCAAAACTACACAACCGTTCATCAACCTGGACAAATCCATGGAAACCTGCCCGTTTGACCTAAAGACCAAGCCCCCTAGAGTATCAGCATTGCAGTCACAAAGAAGTTAGGCAAAGAAATATTTCCGTACTGTAATGGGGTCAGACAACCTTGCAACTGATATAGGAACACAGCAGTTGGAGGATCTGGTTCTGCAACCAGTTGTGGAGTCCCTGAGGCAAAGTTCAGTGCACCCAGCATAGGAGAGGACCTCTGAGGTAAGTCCTCCTGCCAAGACTTGCTGGGCTCAGTGGGATACTCTGCAACTGGACAGTGGAGAACTATAGCACCAACGGGTGATTCCTGATGGACTTCACAGCCAGTGGGTGATGGTACTGCTGAAAAAGTTGTGGGTGCCAGTAGACACATAAAAGTGAAGAAGACCTTGAACCACCTGCATCAAAGGTTGTACTGGGCTGGTATGTGGAAAGATGTGGAAGAGTGGTGTCAAGATTGTGATGTCTGCTGCGCAGAGAAGGGACCCAAAAAGCAACCATGTGCCAGTCAGGAGATCTGGTGAAGAGGTTCACAGTGGACACTGACAGACCTCTGCCTCTCACAACAGATGTGGGCAGAGACATATGCATGGCAATGGACTATTTTACCAAGTAGCCTGAGGCTTATGCCATACCAGACCAGGAGGCCTCCTCGAATGAAGGAGAGACACTGGGGTAGGAGCTGGCCATGCACTGTATGGAAAGGTAGACAGAGTGGGAGCATTAGTTGCTTGCTCTCCTGATGGCCTACAGGTCTGAAATCCATGAGGCTACTGGATGCTATCTGGAGAAGATGATATTCAGATGTGGACTGTGCCTGCTAGTAGACTTGTTAACCGGCAGTCCCCCAGAGGAAGGTCTCCCACTGGAAGCCTCTGAGTTTGCCCGAAGTCTGGAGAAGAAAATGGATGACGTGCACTGTCAAGTTTGTGGGATGCTGAAGTTCTCCAGTCAAGCCATGAAGTGGGGGTACGACCTGAGAGCTAGGCACATCAACTTCTAGGTGGGAGACCGAGTGTAACTCTACAACCCCCAGAAGAAAAAGGGCCAGTCTTTCAAACTTCAGTACTCCTGGAAAGGACTGTACATGGTGGTGGTCTGTCTCTCAGACATGACTTACAGGATCAAAGGGGAAAGAAGAACCAGGCTGAAGACCCTCCATGTCAATCGTTTGTGGAGGTATCATGGGTCTGGTAAGTACACCTAGAGCAAGACTGAGTACCTGCAGAACATCAGAGTTGGAAGGAGGACCTAAGGGAGTGGTGGGCGGGTGGAGTCATTGGCAGCACTGATGATCCAAGTTTTCTAACCATCGGCATGGAGGCAGTCAACCATCCCTTGCTCAATGCTCAGGATGCTACAGTTACCAGAGATGACTTGATGGACGGTTCAGGAGCAGATGGAGCTCTGGACTCCATGGGTCATAGACAGGAAAGGCAATGGCGACAACCTGCTAGGGTGGAAGATTACCATGCATATACTTGCATGCCTTACAGATAGGATTAGATGGTTATGGCGGGGACGAAACAGTTTTGAAGGAGGGGCAGTGTTCTGCCTTTAAGATTAGGGTATTGTTGCTATCTGGAGATGTGAGGAACATTCTGGAGATTTCGGACTTTGTATTGTTTTCTTTCTGTCTTGCTTTAGGAATTAGTTTTTGTCATCATTATTACTGTTTATTGTTAATTCAACTATTATTATGTGAGAAAGTATGAGTTCTCTCCTAGGATCTAGAATGTGCAATACTGCATCAGAGATTTGAGTTCTTTACTAAAATATTCTGGGTTGCTGTAGTAGGGGGAGACAGGGGGATATAATAAGCGACCCATCTAGATTGCTGGCAGTGTGCCAGACAGTGAAGAACTGTGAAGTTTTAATCAGCCACGAGTGCCAGATAAAGTGAGTTGTGTTTTTCACCAATGAACAGTCAGTGAATCCGTGATAAAGATAACGAGTCGAACAGGGAGAGTAATCAGTGTAGGGTGGAGTAGTTAAACAGTCAGTAATTGAGAGTTAATCAGCTAGCGAACGAGTAGTAGTGAAGGAAGAACAGAATTATTTTAGGAGAGAAAAGTCTGTGTTTTGCAGGTGTGCCTTAGCTGTACCAAGGAGGAATGAAACCAAGAAGCTTTCTTGCGCCTTTGATTAACCATCTTGATGTATCAACGGAACCCCAATGGTGTAACAGTAATGTAATAATGTATGTTTGATAGCCCGAGCAGAGTAAAATAAGCCTAAGCTCCTTTACCCTTTCTAGATTTTGTACTTTTTTGCAATATACATAAAACTATTCTCTATAAAAACTTCAAATTCATATTCAAACAAGTGGTGCCAGTAGAGTAAGGAGAAGGACGAGTTGTAAGGAAAAGGTCAAGCATGTTGGAACTCTCTCATTGGTGATCAGGGATACGGGTAGAGTACTGTACAAGGTGCTGTAGCTCATTAAGGATAGAAAAGATATAGGATTGTTCACCAGGTGGATCAGCGAAAGGAAAGGAAAGCCAAAGGTGGTCGTGAACACTGAATGGAGGATTCAAAGAATGGAGAAATTGATAGGATGTGTTCCATATTAGACGTAGTATATATAAAAAAAAATCTTAGCAGAATTAGGGAATAAGCACACAGCACAGATACAACCAAATATGGTAAACAATCAACGTGGTAAGTAGTAATGTGTATTAAATTAAACCATCTGGCTTCTCATCTAGTAATGTGTCACTTGAAGGATTAATACTTCGAGTGAGTGAATGATTGGTGGTCATCCCAACCTATCCATCAGCATATGGGAGAATTCTCGTATTGATGGATAAAAAACAATCTCCATTAACGTTACCCGTAACATGAACCCCATTTTATAAATTGTTCTTGTCATCACCAGACGATTTTTTTTTTTTTTTTTTTAACTCAGAAGACTTGTTCTAATGACAGCGTTAGTCGTGATATCGTCACCATGAGGCTGCTTTTTTGTACTTTAATTCTTGCCAACAAGAGACAATTATTGATTAACTTAGGAAAGCCGCTCAGTACGATAACGGCATTTTCATTATAATCTTCTGATAATCAGACGATATGATTTATGCTAGGGGAGACATTTGGTAGTGAAAAGGATACATTAATGCGATGTCCACCTCTTGTAGATCCAAAAGCCACTATTAGGTTAAATAAAATCCTCTTGTGGTAAAAATAATTATGTAGCAATAAGGTACGTCATCGCAGAGATTCATATAATGAGTAGAAACTCTCAGACCCCTATGACTTAATCTCAAATAAAATCGTTTAACATTAGGTATAAGAGGATGCTTGAAGTATCCGTGCCACAAGATGGTTATCCAGTTTAGGTTAATGGTAAGTGTAAAGTGGTCTTCGACTGAAATGAAGACACTGTATAAACAGTGAGGTTGGGTGATGAAGAAATGAAAAATGTGAGTGAATCTCAGTACTTGCTTTGTGCGATGAGTAAGGATGGAAGTTTGGAGGATTAAGTGCTTGAAAAGGTACAACAAGAAAGAATGGCTGCTGGTTCTTTGAAAGCTGTGATAAAGGAATAAGGAAGTGAGCATGGAAGTCCCTGCATGATAATATTGTGATACCAACTCTAACGTATAGAGGTGAAGCTTGGACCTTGTTGGAATGACACAAGTCTAGAGTGGGAGCAGTGGAAATTAATTATTTGAGGACAGCATGTGGAATTATATAGAGAAACAGACTGACAAATGAGGAAGTGAAGGAGTGTTGGGGAATGAATGTGAGAGAAAGCGTTAGGAGAAATACACTGAGGTGGTTTGGCCATGTGGAGAGGATGGAGAGCGAAAGACGAACGAGGAGAAGGCATGTGAGTGAGGTGCAAGGAGGGAAGAAGGAGAGAGTGGCCGAGGATTGAGATGGAGGGATGGAGGGGAGAGGTACAATTGCGGACAGATGACTCGAGGCCACCGGCTCCACCATTTAGCCCTGCTGGAGTGAACATCTCGCCTGACAACACTGGTGTAGCCGAGTCCTGGATTTACATTCAAGGGTTCAGTTTGCAGACGGTTCGAAACATACTTCTCAACATTTCTAACCCAAACTGGTTTTTGCTATATTATATATCATAACAAGCTATAAATATAAGATGCATCTGTGCATTATGACACGTTATATAAAACATAAAGCCAGTGGGTATTAAGGTGTAATGATCAAAAGTAAATTGCTAAGGAAGAAACGCTACTAAGTCTCCAAGGACAACGGGAATATGGCTATGTCTTGAAGTGAATATTGCAGCAAGTCGCTGTGGAGTAATTTTACGGTGCCAAAAGATAATCTTTACACTGCTTGTCATAGTTGTTAGAAAAAGACTCCTCACACCTAAGTAAGTCACCCTTCTCTGCTTGCAGCAGTGCATCCCCAAGAAGGTGACCCTTCTGACGTTCCAGCATCACCTACAGCCACCCTCCATGTAACAGCTGATAAGGGCGATAACCTTATATTTGACACTTTAGATAAGTATGAGCAGTATGCGCAGATTAGAATTATCAGGAATGATTAATGAACTCAGTCATAGCACAATCTGCACGACGGTAACAGGCCACTCCTTAATGCCAGTTCTTGACGCCCATTACACACATAAATCACTGTAACCTACAGTATGATGTAAATGGAGCGTGACAACAAATATATTGTATTACTTCATAATACTATATGTATAGCTCTTAAGAATTAGTACATTCAGACGAGAGTAAGCCAGCCAGAGTCAGACATGTAAAGAACTGATTCGAAATGGCATCACGTTGAACCCCTGAGTGCAGATCCACGACGATACTCACTGTTGCCAGATGAGATGTGCACCACGCCACGACGAGGCGGTAGAGCTGGTGGCCTCGAGTCATGTGTCCGCAACAGTATATGAGAGAGGGGAGTGTGAGCTGGGGCGAGGTCTATGAAAGGCGGGGGGACAGGGCGTCAGGGAGACGATTTGTTTGTGGCCACCCCTTGTGGGATTAAGGAGTCTGGCAATAGATACATAGATAGTAAGTGGTTCAAGGTTAAGGTTTGACACTGAGGTGAAAATGACTGTGTGTGTGTGTGTGTGTGTGTGTGTGTGTGTGTAGGCATAACTGATGTATTTGACATTGCGTGAATATATCATGGCAATTTGTATAGAAGGGACGTGATAATTGCATTAAAAATACCATGCCATTATTTAACCTTTCAGCCCAAGGGTATCTTATTCATTTTTTTTCTTTTCATTTGCAGATGATTTTATTCAGATGAAGAGAGACGTTTCGAACCGGAGAAATTATGCACGACTTCGAAAAGCTTCTTCATCACATGGACGTCTTTGCTTCATTCAGCCTAACTTTAAATTTTTTTCTTCCAGTATAGAAAAGACTTTTCGAACTGAACGAGTTAAATATAACTTTCAATTTTCTCATCGACACGAAAGGCTTTTCTTGTCAATTATTTAATAAAAACATCCAAGGTTATCAAATGACGATATTGATCCATGATCCTAATGAGAAGCTTTCGCAATATCTTCATTTTATTAACTCCATCACTACAGGTATCTCCCCTAAGTTAGAAAACATAAATAGAGCTTTGGAAAGATCAAAATAGATGACCCAAGCTTATTTTAGATCGTTAAATCCCCATATTCAATTCTACTGTAAATTAGGCAGCTTTATTTACCTAAAATATATCCCAAACAACCAGAGATGGAAAAAAAAATCAACAACAGTATGGTGACGTTACATTATTACCTTGTTGCGACTTCATTGTGAGCTACATAAGTTGAAATTAGGTCGTGGAGTGACTATATATGTTAGTCTGTATATGATGGGTAAAATCGTGAGGAAGTAAGAAGATCAAGCAACAAAATACGTGAAAGAATGCAAGTGGACTCATCGTAAACGAGTTGACTCATAACAGATAAGAAATATTGTAGGTAAGGTGTTAGTAATATTTCATTGTTCTCTGCTTTAGCTTGGAGTACAGGATAAAAGTGTTGTCTCCATTTGGATCCTCTGACTACAATCTCATCAAAGCCTCATTAGTTAGCCCCCCCAAACCTCCCCATTCTGAACCTGTCAGGGTGACCCGATGGCACTTTGATAGGGCAAACTGGGATGAATTTAGAAATTATCTTGTTGACATTCCATAGCAGTCTTTCTTCTCTAGTGATGTCAATTCTACCCAGTCCCACATTTGCGATTTAATACTAGCTGGTATGGATTTATTCATACCAAGTCAACAATTCACTAAAAGATCGAACTCTCCAAAATGGTTTGATAGCAACTGTGCCAGAGCAACAGCCCAAAAGTCTTCAGCATATAACTATTACTTGAAATAAAAAACATCTGAATCACTCTCTCAATTTAAAATTGCTAGAAACCATGCAAAAGCTGTAATAAATCTTGCTAAATCAAACTTTCTTCAAAACCAAGCATCAAAACTACTTAACAACCCTAATGACAATAGAATATTCTGGTCAACTCTCAATTCTTTCAATAATAACTTTAACAAGTCATCATCCATTCCCCCACTAAAATCTCCAGATGGCAACATTACAAATGACCCGCGTGGGAAAGCAGATATCTTTGCCAGTATATTTGCCAGAAATTCTACCTTAGAGGAAGCCAGCCAGAATGTCCCAGCACTAGAACTTGACTCTCCCGACTCTTCCACTTAAAATACAGACAAGGTACGTGAATCCATCCTAGACAATTTACCTACCAACAAAGCTCCAGGCCCAGATAGAATTCCGCCAATTGTTTTAAAAAAGTGTTCCCCAGAACTTGCCTCTGTTCTTGTAAAATTATTCAGATTATGCATACGTACTTCATCATTCCCAAATTCATGGAAAGAAGCCAATATCCACCCAATTCCAAAGAAAGGAAGTTCCTCTGACCCCTCTGATTACAGACCAATAGCTGTCACATCTTTTGGTAAGGTTTTTGAAACTGTAATTAATAAGCACATTGTTAAACATCTTGAATAAAACAACTTAATTAGTGATAGACAATATGGTTCTCGCCAAGAAAGAGCCACCATTGACATACTCAATCTCCTGTCTCATACCATCCATCTATCAGTTGACCTACATGGTGAAACTTATGCAGAAGCCCTGGATATTTCTAATGCTTTCGACAGAGTGTGGCACTGTTCCCTGTTGTCCAAACTCCCTTGCTATGGACTAAACTCTTTTGTTCCTTTGATTTCCTCATATCTCGGCAATAGAAAAATAAGAGTAAAAGTAAATGATGTATATTCCACTTTCCACTCAGTGAACGTCAGCGTGCCGCAGGGATCAGTTCTGGCACCAACCTTGTTCCTTGTTCATATTAATGATCTCTTATCTGTCACCCACAGTCCTATCCATTCATATGCAGATGACTCAACACTTAATAGTTCATTCACACTCAGACATCCATTTACAAAGTCCGATATCTCTAACTCTCAACTCAGTACAGCCATCTTTTTAAATCAAGACTTATCCACGATCAGTGAATGGGGACAAAATAACCTTGTCTCGTTTAATGCTAGTAAAACTAAATACATACAATTTACTAATAGACAGGTATTGCCAGAATCGTATATTACCTTCAGTGCTACAAATACTCCCATTTGTAAAAGTATCGAAATTCTTGGCGTCTTGGTTAACACTGCCCTCAGCTGGACCTCTCATGTTAGATCATTTGCTAAAACCGTCTCAAAGAAACTTGGATTATTGTACAGAGTCCGTAACTTCTTCACTGGCGAGCAGTTAGTTATAATTTATAAGAGTCATGTGCGCTCTCAGCTTGAATACTGCTCACCCTTGTGGAGTGGATGTGGAGAGGTTGCATTAAAACAAGTAGACAAAATTCAGAACAAAGCTGTTAGAATCATTAATAACCCTGCTATTACTAATAAACTACCTCCCCTACAAGTATGAAGGAATGTTGCCTCCCTTGCGTTATTTTACTGATATTTCTATAGCAAATGCTCAGACGAAGTTGCGTCCATGGTGCCACCTCTCCATGCCTTCCCTCGTGCTACACGGGCAGCTGGCAGCGCTCATGACTGGAATGTCACTCAGCCATACTGCAGAATTTCTGCCTATCAGAATTCTTTCATTCTCCGAACTGCAACTCTCTGGAACTCGCTTCCCCAGAGTTGTTTCCCTCCAAACTTCAACCTACTGTTGTACAAGTCTAACTGTTACGGATATTTTATGAATAGAGGACACCAGTAATCTGGTGCATGAATTTTTTTTTTTATTCATTTGTTTTTCCTTCCTCTGTTCTGTTATTAAAAAAAAAAAAAAAAGTAAAAATGTCAGTTGTCCATCTTGAATGCGGATTTGCTGCAAGAGATGAACACTGAAATACAGTGCTAAACACGAACAAGCGCAATGTAAGCGATGTAGAGCTGTATGAATGTACTGTCTTGCTCTGCTATAGAGCTGCCTGAAAATTGTATTAGAAAATAACGAAAACCTCCACATGGATATATATAGCTGATTCCCTGAATAACTCCCTATCTGTCTATGTATCCATCTATCCATGTATTATTTAATAAACAGAAAGATTGGTGCATCAGATAGATAGATAGATATAGATACATAAGAATCCTTGGTTATGAGATAATCTGTTTCACAATGAGAGTCTTTGTTGTTCACTGTTGTTTGTAAGAGAAATACTCATTCTAAATGTACTTTGTACTTCATAATAGTTTCTTCTTAATGCTCTGATAAGAGAAATATCAGGCATATACTTAAGTAAGTCACTGGAAAATATTAAAAATCCACTGTTTCAAAATATTAAGACGTTAAATGAAAACATAGGTTTGTACGAACTGTACAAAGAAAACTTTGGACCCAAGCTTCATAATCGTATTTACAGTCTAGTTCCCAAGTAAAACCAGGAAGCAAACTTCACTGGGGTGAGTACTACTACCTTAGACTAAAGAGAGAGAGAGAGAGAGAGAGAGAGAGAGAGAGAGAGAAACTCGGTCATCAGAGAAAGTACGTTGCACGACTAAAATTCACATATATCCCAGTTTCTTCCTCTTTATCCTCCACACATTTTCTTGTCAAAATTAAGAACGTCGGAAACTTAATGTATTCAGAAAAGTCAACATACAGTATTCTCACTTTTGACAGAAGTCAAGAGTGAGAGCAGTGGAAATGAGTTTTTTGGGAGGAGCATGTGGAGTTACGTGGAGAGACAGACAACTGACAAATGAGGAAATGATGAAGTGTTGCAGTGTGTACGCGGATGCGGCAGAAAACGTTAGGAGGAATACATTGAGGTGGTTTGACTATGCAGAAAGGATGGAGAATGAGAGACTAAATAAGAGCGTGTATTTCAGTGAGGTAGTGAGGGAGGGATGGAGAAGAGAGGGGGTGCAAGTTGGGGGGAGGGCAGGGAAATGGCAGGGGACAGAGCGAATTGGAGGCGATTTGCTTATAACCACATTTTATGAGATTAAGACATTGGGCTATAGATAGACAGATAGATAAATAGACTTTCCTACATCCCCAGCTTGTCATATAAGCATATGCTATGCAGTGCTGATAGAAAGATGAATTATTTCAACACTTCATTAACTTCGATTACTATTTCGTGTTCATTTTCGGATGTATTTTACACTCTATCTTAATTCTTATCTCGTTAAACAGATTAGCATCTATATTTCGATGATTTTTTTTTATTTAATTATCCCATCCTTAGACGAATTTCTTTTTCAAAATAGATATGAGGCAAGGTGAAGTAAGATGAACCGGCATGGGACTATACTACAGCTGTACTGTGTTCAAGCCTTAAACTGTTGGTAGCAGCTGTGGCTCAGAGGGTTAGAGCGCTCCGCTCTGGCCGAAGGGTCGGAGGTTCAAGCCCACCCAAGGATCATTGGTAGACATCAAGAAAGGCATCCAGTCATAAAGTGCTACGGGCTCCAAACCTAATTCCTTTACCCAGGGGCAACGCCTCAGCCCTTATCGTAAAAAAGGGGACTCGGCGTAAATTTACAAATATATATATATATATATATATATATAGAGGCCTCTCTCTCTCTCTCTCTCTCTCTCTCTCTATATATATATATATATATAGGAACGACCTCGAGCAGAAATGGGATCAATGAAGGCCGTATCGAACCTCTCCAGTTCAAAAAGACTTTCCTAAGGTGAATATATCCGACAGAAATGAGTAGGAGCAAGCTGAAAATGATGCCACCTGATCAAGGGCTAAAAAAAAAAAAAAAAAAAAGGAAAAAACTAGAAAGGAATGTATGGAGGAAAATAGGCAAAAAACAAGATGCAAGATGAGGAAGTTGATGATTGATGGGAGTTGCCGTTTTGAGTAAGATATTTCGGCTTTTAAACACTGAAGCTTCTACTACCCACTCTCGCCTTAATGAAACCGATTCGAGTCAGCTAAAATAATATATCAGAGTTGATTTGACTGAAAGGGCTAACTCAGGATTCTTATTTCATGATACATCTGTAAGTTTTTTTCTTCTTCCCTAATTCAAAACATTCTACTCTGACCTGACAAATAGGAAAAAAAAAGACAGGGCAGACAACAACAAGGTGGAGAGACAGTGCGAGAAGTATCTGAAGAGAACGGTGGGTCATGGAAGAGGGTTGACGCCATGAATGTTACGATTTTCGAGTGACCTAATTAACTTGGAATATACACGGATAACAGACGGATAGAGAAGAGGCAGGCAGAGGACAAGGGAGAGATGAAAATTGGAGATACACAGACTGGATGGAGCAGGATAACAGTTCTTATACTGTAAAGAATATTTGTTTTCTTACAGTCTTAATTCATGTAAAACTAAAAGGGAAATGATGTAAACAGAAATACATTTCGGACTGTTGTATATGGTATGCATTTTGGTTCTGGTGTCTTGATACCTTTGATTCATTCTTGGTTAAATGTTTAGAATGCAATATTGAGTGTGTTCCGAGACACCAGAACCCTTTATATTGTTTAGATGGTATATTATATTGGTACAATGAATTACAGGAATATCACTGTACTAACTGTAAGAACCGCTGATGATGGTGATTCATATAAATTGAAATCAAATATGCTCTTCTTGGAAATGAAATTATAAAATCCTTGTAGAGATATCGGTAAAGTTCCAAGAGCAGTAGAGAGTGGTAACATTCTTAATTACATAATGCCATGATAAGGGTAGCCACACCGTGAGGTTTTCCAAAATTCCCAACACGAGAACATGGCAGGTTGTTAAGAACGGAACACGCAACGCTCAAAACCTGTCACGAAACTGGGCACACAGAGAGACGGAGAACTAGGAAACGATATTCTTGCTTGTTAGACATGCAAGAAATTGTACCCACGCACTGAAATTGTGTATATTGAAAAAGTACAGCAATAAGTAAGAGTTTGCCAACAATCTCCAGCTAGTAATGTGTATTGCCTTGCATATTTCTCATCCCTCCCTAAATGTCACAGAGAATCCCTCCTTCTAATACTCTTTTGTTGTGTGTTTCTTGTTGCTATCACATAAAAGGATTTATGTGACACCTTCCATCGCTACAGCCGCATGAAAAATGTCGATGAACTTTTGCTCATGGTTGCACAGCAAATTTAGCCCAATATGGCTCCTTTTTAGTTGGGTCCTCGTTGCCCTCACAGTAAACATAATTTCAGTATGTGTATATATGGCTTTCATTAAACATTATAGAGTTCATTTGCGAACTGTCGATAAATCTCTTCCATTAGTCGTTTCACTGTTTCTTTGCTTGAAATTAAGAAAAGAAACAGCTGACAGTAAAAACAGACATCTTAGCTTTTATTCACACAAAATGTTGAGGAAAAGTGGTGGTCTTTGTAGGGAAATGGTAGACAGAAAAAGGAAGATGACCATTTTTGTCCGCAATTTTTACTTATTTGTTTACTTATTTACTCATTTTCTTGCTACCTCGGGCAATGTTACTCAGCTTTGCTAAGACTTTTCGAACTGGTATGTTAGATAGAGCCAACATTATCCCTTTCATTACCAAAGCCTGCCTAACCGGTTACCAGTAAAAATCAACTACAAAAAGATGTTCTGCAAGGCAGCACAAGAGAACAGACAGAATAGAAGAACTGTTGATTGTTCTGAGTACATAACATAAAATAACAAAATTATGCTAGCACATGTGTACGGGAGAAAGCAAAAGACAGTGTTATATGTTCTGGCCAAATTTTTGCTAGCTCCTGACGAATTTATTGAACTTTGCTGAAGAGGTGATAGCCAAAGAGCACAACACGAAATGAGATATTGTTTTTCTGTCTTGCACATTATGTGCTTTATCCTTTGCTAGTTCCTGACGCTCTTATTCAAGTTACATCTGACAGCAAAAGCATAAAAAGAAATGAAAACGCATTTCTATTCACTATTTTCTGTAAAGGATGCTCCGTATACATTACTCCCAGTCTTGTACCCTATGTTGCGGGAAGCAATTCAATCTACAGTACTTTTGTGAGGAGTGGAAAATATTTGAATGTTTTGATGCTTCATAAAATAATAAGAGGCAGTCATGCAATTAACAGATGTAAAAAATGAGCCAGTATAAAACACGAAAAGAGTTATGGGAAGCAGAAAACGATGTCATTTTTATACTACAGTTGCGGCACACAACTCTGAGGTTGTCATTATCGTACACGGGTAACCTACCATCAAAAGTGCGTCCGATTTCGTATCATATTATACACGAACCATATTATTATGCACGAATAAATTATACACGAATATTATTATACACGAACATATTATACCCGAATCACATGCACCTCATATTTATACACGAAATTGGACGCACTGTTGAGGGGTAGGCTGCCAGGGCACGATAATAACAACCTCAGAGTCGCATGGCGCGACTATAGCACTGCTTCTTTTGTCAAATACATGAGAACTGGGATGCGTACCGTGTGGACCACCTTATATCGTACTGCAAAGCATGGATGATTAACCCTTGCAGCTCGAGAGGTCCTCTATGAACTCTTCCTGGGATCAGGTATAATGTTTTGTTTCAGCACCATAGACAACTGTTGTGAAACTATCGTCTGAAAGTAGTCCAGTGCCAGATTGTGAACCTTGTTGTTACTAGAAGTGTATTGTTTTTTGGTAGTTTCCGACTCTTATGGATTTATAAAGAAAATATAGCCTGGTCACCGGAGTGGTAACTTTGGAGAAATCCGGTAATTTGCACAAATCCAAGATGGCCACCAAGGACGGGGGGTGGGGTAACCAACTTACAGTCACGTGTGATATGTCTTTCTCATATATTTTTGACCCGAGAAATCGATATATAATGTTAATTTTGTATTTGGATTCAAAATCAAGGATACTGAAATTTTCAGAGCGTTTATTCATCATCTCTTACTTCATCAATATGTACAACATGAAGCTGTGAAATAAGGAAAGTTTTCATTTATACAACCTGGGAACTTAACAATTCACGTAAGACATAAAACATATTCAGAGCTAGGAACAGTTTTCATTAATGGACAATTAAGCATTGCCCACTCCCATTCTTCATCAGAGCCAAATGCATAATATTCAACTTGCTCGTCACTTTCTTTCACATCTGCTTCCGCCCTCCCATATTCTACCTCATTTTCATCTTCATCTTCTGTCTGGGATGGGTGTACCAAAATAAGATCCAGGCCACAGTGCAGATGGGGAGGTGGGATGGAGCAGTTTAGGACATCAGTACCACTTGTGCCCAACTCGGCTCGAAGTGCCTGCAGATCTTGGGAATGCACTATCTTACTGGCTCAGATACTACCTCATATGTGTGTGGCAAGGGAAAAGTGTCGGCCCTGAAGACCCTGAGAGCTGGCAATTTCCCTGGCCTGTACTCAACCTTGGGTGAGCTTGATGCCACCCATGCCAGCTTATGGAAGCAGGACAGGCATTCATCTGTGCTCTATATGGTCAGGTGCATTGGACCACAATGAGTGAGGTGAGGTACAATACGTACACAAGAAAGCATGGCAAGCTTCTCAAGGTCATGTCGCTACCACCAACTGAACAAAATCTCTTCCTGCACATCTTGCGTGTCCATCTGCAGTCCATTCTCGCTAAATCTGCCAACCAGCAGGCTCCACCTCAAACTGACTGCAAGCACAACTGCAATACATAGTGCATGAGACCTTGCCATCGTGACAGCTGCAATGTTCAGTGCTGCACGTCTTCACTGCTGCCTTGCAGCCACATCTTACTACATCAATGAGATCCTGGGGTCCTGGAGGCTGATAAGAGGTTGCAGGTACTGGAATGCCATCTTTGATTTCCCACCCATACTTCGTGATGTCAGTTTGAGGTGGAGCCTGCTGGTTGGCAGATTTAGCGAGAATGGACTGCAGATGGACACGCAAGATGTGCAGGAAGAGATTTTGTTCAGTTGGTGGTAGCGACATGACCTTGAGAAGCTTGCCATGCTTTCTTGTGTACGTATTGTACCTCACCTCACTCATTGTGGTCCAATGCACCTGACCATATAGAGCACAGATGAATGCCTGTCCTGCTTCCATAAGCTGGCATGGGTGGCATCAAGCTCACCCAAGGTTGAGTACAGGCCAGGGAAATTGCCAGCTCTCAGGGTCTTCAGGGCCGACACTTTTCCCTTGCCACACACATATGAGGTAGTATCTGAGCCAGTAAGATAGTGCATTCCCAAGATCTGCAGGCACTTCGAGCCGAGTTGGGCACAAGTGGTACTGATGTCCTAAACTGCTCCATCCCACCTCCCCATCTGCACTGTGGCCTGGATCTTATTTTGGTACACCCAATACACAAGCAGCACAAACATTTCGGTGTCATCCGAGAGAATGCAGATCACTCGTGTGC
Source organism: Coenobita brevimanus (assembly GCF_032717465.1). NCBI lineage: Eukaryota > Metazoa > Arthropoda > Malacostraca > Decapoda > Coenobitidae > Coenobita > Coenobita brevimanus. The sequence goes on along the minus strand of NC_136983.1, from coordinate 8,159,136 downwards.
CAGACTCGGCAGCCATGAGGAGGTACGAGATCATTGTTATGTCCGCTTCGTCATGACTGAACACACATTTGCTAGGGCTTTCCATAGTGACTCCTTTGCCAAAGCTGTAAGTGCTTAGCACTTTCCACAGTTGCAGCTTGTTGTGCTTATCCCTCATGATAGCATCTCAACTAAGCAGGAATGTGTTGATGGTGGGGTTGTAGTTGATGGACCCAAGGCCAGTGCATTACATACGTTCATAATCCTTTGCTGAAACATTGTGGTACTTATCAAATACTAAGCTTTTCTCACCAGCAAGAGAGGACAATCTGGTATTGATGGACTCAGCAATGGCTGATGCATCTCCTCTCAGTGGCCAAACGATGTGGCAGAGGAGCTTGCTCATGTCGACAATGGTGACATTAGGTGGTAGTGGTTGTCTTGCCTGAATGCAGAGGTTGTAAGCCAGAGGTGCTTTGCTACCTTTCCTCAAGCAGCCATACTCATCGATGAGCGAGGAGGGTACTGAGCACAGCTCCTACTGGAAAACGGGTGCTAGCTTCATCTGCCATTGCTGTCCAACAGTCAACAGCCTGAGGAAGATAGTCTCCAGGTCGAAGATCATCTTATCTCCCACTTTCACTCCTTTCCTAATGTGTTCCATGGTCTTGATGGGGCTAGAGATGGTTGCATGGAATCCATTCGGAAGGGATGCCATGAAATCTGCAGCCATTCTCTTGCCTATATCGACTGATTCAGCAACATTCACTCCAGCATCAGGGGAAGTGAATCTACCATTGGGGATGTTGTAGAGGTGTGGTGTCTGATTCTCCAGTGGGTGAGACATTATTGACGGCTCAAGTGAGATTCAATATCGGTCATCTGCATCCAGCTCCCTCCTCTTCTTCCTCTCCTCTTTGTGACGTGGTCCACCGCTTGTCTCATTTGCTCCAGCTTGATCTTTGCTCTCCTTGACTGTATGACCAGTGTAAATGTGGTCCATGGTATCTGAGATTTAGGCAGTGATGAGAAAAGAATCAATCCATCCTGCAACTATGTCCGGAGATAGTGTCATACCCTTGAGACCACCCTTGCCAATTCGAATGGCAGTTTGTTCACCAAACTGGTCAGAGCTCTCGCCATTCCAGCTGCCCTCCTGGTGACGGCACACGAAGGCACTTAACATGCGCTCTGTTTTGGTCACAGGTGGTATCAGGTGGCGCACCTCCAGAATATGCTGGGTGATGTAGCGAGCATAGCGGTGGGGACCAGTAACGAAGAAGTAAGGCAACATACACCCGAGCGTGAGATGCTGCAGTACGAAATCTCTTTCCCTCTCACTACGAAGCAGTTGATGGATAGCAGAGTGGGCTTGATGAGGTTATCAACCCAGTTCCTTCATAACTGGTCAACTGAGTTGTGGTCTAGTTGCAAGACTGAGGACCTTGTTGACGTGAGGAGTGTATTGTTTCTATTTTTGTCTGAAAATGACGTTGAACCTGATCTTTGACCTAGAATTTGATCCCAAACCACAAAACTGATGTAATATATCAAATCCTCAGGTCAAAAATGTATGGAAGTCATATCACACGTGACTAAGTTAGGTGGTTAAAAAGTTATACTGCAACCCCTTTTTGTGGTGGCCAACTTGGATTTATGCAAATTAGCGGAGTTCCTCAAAGTTGCCACTCCGGCAACCCAGCTAAGTTTTCTCTACAGACCCATTAGTGTAGGAAACTATAAAAAAACAATACATTTCTCGTAAAAACAGGGTTGACTACAGAACGTATAAGAGTCGACTACAGAACGTATAAGTGGCAAACGGACTATTACATTATGTATGAAAGTAAAAGAATGTGTATTTTACATCGTGTCCCGGTATTATTTAACCTTTGACTGTTAGGATCTCCATCGACTGAACAAAATCGTCTGGTGTTAGCTTAAATGCAATTCCTAGGTGTACCAACAGCAGAGAAAACGATACTGAAGATACTTTTGATGGCTATGATTGCTAGGATATGACTTAAATGAACACTTTTATGGCTGCTTTGCTGAATAGGATAAGCATTACATCAGCAGCAGTGAAACAACTGACTAATTCTGTTCGGTGTGTGTGTGTGTGGGGGGGGGTGTTTCTGGTCACTCTGGCTGTTTTCAAACACCTTATTCATCTTTAGAAAAACTTACTGGAATGAAACGGTGAGGAAAAGCTCTGTATACCATCTCCACTGCAAAACTCCTCTCACAAACACAGTAAGATTATCTGGAGATAGTTCTAATAAAAAAAAATACGTAACTGAACTGAAACACAGGGATTTAGAAGATAATGTGACATTTGTGGCAGCCGATATGCGATAGCCACGTATGCTGTAGACCAAGAGGCCTTCTGTTATGATTAATTTGTGCTCTTATGTTTGTGCTCTTATATTGGAATATATAGATAGATAGATATAGGTAGGTAGATACAGATACAGACAGATAGACATAGATACAGATAGATAGATGCAGTATAGACAGATAGATAGAGAGACATGGATAGATAGACACAGATATTGACAGACAGATAGATATAGATAGATAGATACGGATACAGACAGACAGAGAGATAGATATAGATAGATAGATACTGTATAGATATAAACAGATAGACATTTTGACAGAGATAAATACATATGTAGACAGTGTTACGGAACAGAGAGAGATAATGAACACTTCAAGTGAGAATACTAAAATCACTACTGTCCCGGAAACTTCCAGGTTCAAAACAAAAGACTTAGGTAAAATTACAAGTTAAAATTTAATGCTCGAACTAACAACTAAACATTCAGGACTCATAAGGATAATGTAATGGCAAAACAGGTTACATATATGGTTAACTGCAATAGCCTCTATTAACACGAATTTAGCAAGAGCAAATTTATCTAAGTCAGCCCTGATAAAATGAGAAAACCGGATAATGCTGAGTTAAAACAAGATATAATATTATTACAGATACAAAATATTAATAATACTGGCTGACAGTATGGAACCAATATGAATCATAAAAACTTTACCAGGCTTATGAATTAACGCCTTAGGCTATACAGTACAAGAAAAATGGTAATAACACTTATAATCAAATTATACAGCAGCTAGATGGCTGGAGACTTCCTGAGCACTCACAAAAGTAATAATATACTGTACAGGGGAGGACAGAGATGTGAACAGAATGAGGAGTAGATCTAAGTGGCAACTAATGCAGAGACTGAGCTCATTATATAGGGGGCCGGCAGAGCTTGATTCACCTTGTAAGAAGGATGCGCAAATGAAGGCATAGGGGACGAAGAGTTGACAATCCTGCTCTGAACAACAGAAAGAACGACTTACTCTACTATAAGGGGGAGAAGGGGGAAGTGAGGTAGAACACGCAAGCCTGGTCACTATGGAAGCCACGGGGCAAATCGTGAACAAACATGCAGCATACAGTACATTAGGATCATACAAAGGATGATGCAGTCATGAACAAAACTGTATCATAAGTTAGAATTATACAAGGGATGATGAAATCATAGGCTATGTAACAACAGATAGATAGATATAGATAGATATATACAAATAGACAGACAGATAGATATAGATATATGCATGTATAGATAGATAGATTATCTCTGTCTGTCTGTCTGTCTGTCTCGTTAATCAAGCTTTGCAGTGACAGCTGCCACCGCATGTGGAAATATGAACTTCAGCCGAAAGTGAGTCATAGCGAAACTAATAAACCCTACTATACTGTAACTGAGTGAATTACGAAAATATTTTACAGTTTAACCTTTTCTAACCATGCGAAACTTTACCTTACCTTACATCAACATATTTCACGTAAACTAACAAAATCAAACCTAACCGCACCCAAACTAAAGCAACCTAAAACCATATTGAATCTGACCTAATATAGCCCCAACTAACAGCCGAACTTGATATGGCCTGACTGTACTTGACGACTTATATGGGTTTAACCAATCTAACCCAACGTAATTAATCTGAATCGAGCCTAACTTAGCCCCCGACTTAACTAATCTGATAGAACCCTAACTTAGCCTATCATAGTTTTGCTAACGTACACTACCTGATACAACTCTATCGGAGCCTGAAATAATGCACCATAACCTAACCCAATGTAATGGAGTTGTACTGAACCTCACCTAATCTAACCAAACTGAATCTGACCCAACCAGATTTGACCTGACGTCACCTAGCCTAACCTAACCTACCCTAAACCACGTGCCAGTACCAGCAAGGGCTTGTTAGATATGTCTCCACCTACATACTAATTACGTTTCATTTCTTTTAATCGCATGCAAGTGTTCCAACAAAACATAATTACTCCACATGCAACACATTTTTATGTGGAAGACTTTATACAAAATGGCTTATTACAGTTCGCTTTCATTCCTGTGACATATTATTTTACCTGGGCTGATTTTATTAACTGGAAGGGTCCTCCTGTAGTAAGTTGTGGTTAATGTAGGCTGCATGTACACACTACAGTTCGAAAATTTTCGCAATAAAATCGCAAGGAAACAGCAAAACTGAAATAATATATGTCACCGAATTGATGAGACTGACTACCACTTCATTCCAGACTGTCGTGATTCATTTGTTCCATTCATACACTTAATTCTCCCTGATGTTCAGGTTTGTAGTCGTAACGTTCTATCTTAAGTGTCTCTGGAGATTTCGTAGCTCCTTCTCTTAGGCAATTTTTTCTGCATGTTATTTCTCAGTATCCTCTGGCATGTTGCTGGCGTAAATTTTGTCAATATTAAAGTTTGATATATATATATATATATATATATATATATATATATATATATATATATATATATATATATATATATATATATATATATATATATATATATATATCCCATTGGAGCCCAGTGTCCCGAGTATTGGACAGAACTGGGATTTTTCAAGTCTTTATAAAGTACGGAACCCCTGGGTAGGGACCTATGAGCTTCGAGACTATGAGCTGATAGGCGGAGGGCGGTACGCTTAGTACCTTCCCAGTGCGATGCCTCGCCCAGCACCCCTGGGATCTAATATATATATATATATATATGTGTGTGTGTGTGTGTGTGTGTGTGTGTGTGTAAAAGACAATGCTGAGGAGTAATGTGCAAAATAAACTGCAGAGGAAATGGGCGCTGAGAAAACCTTCATGCCACCTAAAATATGATTCTGCAATTCAGTTCCTTTCACATCATTTTCAATTTTTTTTTTCGACTTCCTCCATCCTTTCCATACCTGCTCCTGGTCTCTACATCCTCATTAACATTCTCTCATCAACCAGTCTCCCCTCATGACCATACCAATTTATCACATCCAGTAACGCTGGACAGGGACTCTTACTTGGTGGCACCGTTCTGATCAGGCGCCTTCACTACATAGTTACATAAACGTCTCTTAGCTCCTTCCCTATCCCTCCCATAAAAAAAAAAAAAAAAAAGTGATTGCAGGAGAAGGGCAACTTTAGTTTGTAGTCCATTGGATTCACGTTCAAATGAGGCTGGGGCCACACCATCAACAAAAACACATCCCCTGTCAGCTCTTTTCGTTATACTTCTTCCCCTTTCACAGGTATCTCTTCTTGTATACTTCTCATTCTGTGAAACCATATCATCCCACACGTTATTAAAAGTGAGTCAGTCAATTTCCTAAAAGTAAGCTTCTGATTTTTGTATGGCCATTAATAGAACTCCTGTAATGGTAAGAAGTAATGGGTCAGTAGTCATAGTGCATTGAACAACGATATTTTTGCGCCTCCAGACGACTTTCTTCGGGCTTGGGGAGACCTGCTGCAGGGAAGGGGTAAATGAAATTCACACCTAACCTCACCAGTTCAAAAAGCCTCTCCAAAGGTAAATGAATCTATCTATCTAACTATTGCCAGACGCCTCAATCCCGTTTGGGGTGGCCACAAACAAATCGCCTCCACGTCGCCCTGTCCCCCACCATTTCATTGTCCCGCTCCCAACTCACACCCCTTTCTCTCATATACCTCTCCACCCCATCCCTTCATCTCGTCCTCGGCCTCCCCCTCCCTCTCCCCCCCTCCACCTCACTCACATACACTCTCCTCGTCAGTCTTTCACCCTCCATCCTCTCCACATGGCCAAACCACCTCAGTGTATTCCTTCTAACGCTTCCCATCACATCCACATCCACACCACAACGCTCCTTTATATCCTCATTTGTCAGCTTCTCTCTCCATTTGACTCCACAGGCTCCTCTTAAATAACTCATTTCCACTGCTCTCACACTTGACTTGTGCCCTTCCAACAACGTCCAAGCTTCACTTCCATATTCACTTCATGTAGTAACTTTTTCACTTCCATGCTCACTTCCCTGTTTCTTATCACTGCTTTCAAGGAACCAGCAACCTTTCTTAACCGCTGTACCCTTTCAAGCACTTCACCCTCCAAATCTCCATCCTTACTCATCACACTACCCAAGTACTTAAACGTACTCACATTTTCCAATTCCTCACCATCCAACCTCGCTGTACATTCACTGACTTCACCTCTCTCAAAGACCATCACTTTGCTCGTCCCTACATTCACCTTTAGATTCCGTTTCTTACACACTCTTCCAAACTCATCCACCAAGCCTTGCAGCTCCCCTTCGTCTTCACTCAGCAACACAATATCATCTGCAAACAACAGTACAGGGAGACACTACCGTCTCTCACCAGGGCCACTCCAACATCCACTACCCTACCTTGTACCTCTTTTATTATCCCATCCATGTACAGATTGAACAACCATGGAGACATGATACATCCCTGTTTCAACCCAATCTTCAAAGAGAAAAATTCACTTAGTTCACCATCCACACGCACTGCAGCCTTAGCACCCTCATACATACTATTCGCAGCATTTAACAACATCCCATCTACTCCATAAATTCTTAATACTTTCCACAAACCTTACCTATCCACCCTGTCATATGCTTTCTCCAAATCCATGAAAGCCGCATACAACCTCTTTCCCTTCTCTAGAAACTTTTCCACTAAAGATCTATGAATGAATATCTGATCTACACAACCTCTTCCCATCCTAAAGCCTCTCTCTTCTTTTCCAACTAATTCCTCTGTTATTTCCCTAACTTTGTCAATAATTTTTTTTTTTTTATGCGAGGAAGAAGGAACCAAAGGCCATGAGCCAGCAGTAACAGTTCCCTCCAAGAGAAAAACAAAATACAATAGAGAGCCAAATTCAAGATCCGATCATTTTGAGATGCCTGGACACACTGTGTTTGAAAGACTGGAGATCATAGGCAACAGGAAATACAGACAGAGGGAGACAGTTCCAGAGTTGACCTGTTGCATAAATGAAAGACTGGGAGTAACGGTTAACTCTTGCATTAGAGAGTTGGACAGAAAAGGGATGAGAGTTTGCTGCCAGACGGGTGCTACGCGCCCGTCGTAGAGGTGGAGGAATGCAAGCAGACAGTTCAGAGGAACAGTGACCATTGAAGTAGCGATAGAAAAGAGATAAAGGTGCAACAGTGCGGCAAAGAGACAGAGGTTGAAGGGAGTCAGTAAGAAGAAGAAAGTTAATGAGACGAAAAGCCTTTGACTCCACCCTATTGAGAAGAGCTGTCTGTGGGGAGCCTCCCCACACATGAGAGTTGTACTCCACACAGGGGCGGATAAAACGCCTGTATAGAGTCAACAATTGTGCAGGGGTAAAGAAAAAGCGGAGTCGGCTTAGCACACCCAATCTTGTGGAAGCAGATTTTACAAGAGATGTAATATGATCTTTCCAAGATAAGTCCCGAGTAAATGAAACCCCAAGCATATTCAAGGATGATGCAGGATTAAGCTGAATATTATTAAACATTAGTGGGTATACCTGTGGAAGATTTTGCCGGGTTGATAGGTGTAAGAACTGAGTCTTAGATGCATTAAAAACAACCATATTATTTTTACCCCAGTCAGAGATACGTGCCAAGACAGACATTAGGTGTGCCATAGCCTCATCCCTTGTTTGTTGAAGTAACTGTTGAGATGGGCATTGCGGGAACCGAATGGAAAGATGAAGGGTGGAGTCATCAGCATATGAGTGGATAGGGTTAGATGTACAGCTTAGAAGATCATTGATGAATAAAAAGAAGAGAGTTGGTGATAGGACAGAGCCCCGAGGAACACCACTGCTGATAGATCTAGGAGAAGAACGATGGCCGTCTTCAACAGTGGCTATAGAACGACCAGAAAAGAAGCTAGCGATGAAGGCACAGATAGAAGGATAGAAACAATAGGAGGGCAGTCTGGAAATTAAAGATTTATGCCAGACTTGATCGAAAGCCTTTGAGATGTCAAGTGCAATGGCAAAGCTTTCACCAAAGTCCCGAAAGGAGGATGACCAGGAGTCTGAAAGGTAGGTGAGAAGATCGCCAGTGGAGCGTCCCTGACGGAACCCGTACTGATGATCAGAAAGAAGGTTGTGATAGGAAAGATGCCTTAAAGTTTTTCTATTGAGAATTGACTCGAAAACTATTGAAATACAGGACGTTAAAGCAATCGGACGATAGTTGGAGGGTTGGGAGTGGTCACCCTTCTTTGGGACTGGCTGAATGAGAGCAAACTTCCAGCAAGAAGGAAAGGTACAAGTTGACAGACAAAGGCGAAAGAGTTTGCCTAGGCAGGGTGTAAGCACAGAAGCACAGTTCTTGAGAACAACAGGAGGGACTCCATCAGGCCCATATGCCTTGTTAGTACTGAGGCCAGTGATGGCAGAAAATATATCAGCTGAAGAAATTTTACTGTCAGCCATGAGGAAGTCAGAGGGGGGAAGTGATGGAGGAACAGCACCGGAATCGTCTAAGGTGGAATTGGAGGAGAAAGACTGTGCGAAGAGATCTGCTTTATCAGTAGAAGAAATAGCTACAGAACCATCAGAGTAGAAAAGAGGAGGGAAGGATGATGAGGTAAAGTTGTTAGAAAGGTTTTTGGCAAGGTGCCAGAAGGAGCGGGAAAAATTCGAGTTGGAGAGTTGAGAGCATTTAGTACGGATGAAATTATTTTTAGCAGAGCGAAGAACAGACTTAGCACGATTCATGGCAGAAACGTAAAGATGATGTGATTCAGGGATGGGTTGGCTCCGGTGCCTTTTGTAGGCCCTCTCCTTGTTGCGGACAGCAATAGAACATGCGTGATTAAACCAAGGATTCCTTGCGTTAGTCAAAGGATATGAGAAAGGAATGTATGCTTCCATGCCCAAGAGCATAACCTCCTACTATACACTTTTCCTATTATACTAAGAAGACAAATGCCCCTATGATTACCACATACTTCTTCTTTCCTTTTTCCTTTGTACAAGGGAATAATTAAGACTGACTTCCAATCCTTCGGAACTCGACTTTCCTCCCCGGCCAATCTGCACATCTTCCACATCCATTCTACTACTATCTCTCCCCCATGCTTCGACATTTCACCACACACTCCATCAATTCCTGGGGCTTTCCCCAATTTAACTATCTTCATTACTTCCACAACTTCTATCCTACTGATTTCTTCCTGTCTTCTCACCTCCCTCCTTCTCCCAGCCATTCCCCAGCCACTTATACCCGCATCACTTCCATCCTCTATGTTCAACAATTCCTTAAAGTGTTCTCTCCATCTGCTCACTTTTTCTTCCTTCTCCACTATTAATCTACCATTTTTATCTTTCACTCCCCTGCTAACTTCACTTCCACCCTGTCTTACTCTCTTCACCTCTTTCCAGAACATTTTCTTACAGTCCCTCCACTTTACACTCAAATTCCTTCCAAATTCCTCATCCACTCTCTTCGTACTCTCTCTTACTAATCTTTTCACCTCTCTCTTTCTTTTTACATATAACTCTCTTCCGCCTCTCAACTTCTTCCATGTCCCTATTTCTTATCCATTCATTGTATGCTTTCTTCTTTTATGCCACAGCCTGTCTCACCTCTTCATTCCACCACGCTGTTCCTTGCACCCCCCCTCCATCTTCTCTTCATTCCACACACCACAACACATGCTACATATATTTCTTCTATGAATATCCTGCATACACCTTCCACGTCCTTGATCTGTTTGAAATTGTGTGGAAATAAGAATTAAATGAAAATATCATCGGCCATATCAAATACATCCTATTGATAATCTCATCAAACTAAAAAAAAAAAAAAAAAAAATCGTTCAGAGTGAGCAAGAATAAAATATAAATGAAAGTATAATGGCCATTTTAAAGTCTTTACAAAAATATGCACTCATTCTCATATAAGAAACAAAATGTAATGAGAGTAACTTTTCTTTCCACCCTAACTTTGTCTAAACGACTGTCCTTTCGCAGCTAATTTCCAGTAGATCAATAAAAAATATTTCTGCGGCTTCATAAAATGTGCATAGCACGAATTCGTGACAATCACCATATTGTTGTGCTAATATATTGCTATAACCACATTCAAGATGAAGAGATTGGAATCTTAAGATGAAAGAATATATATATATATATATATATATATATATATATATATATATATATATATATATATATATATATATATATATATATATATATATATATATATTTTACAAGAATCCAGAAAATTGTCGTTTTGACAAATATTCAGAACGTACAAACGGGACAAAAAAAAATTTTAACTACAAAGTTCATCTCCACCAACTGCACAGCATTACCTTTTAACGAGTTCCCATTTTCTTTCTCAGTCAGTTTTCGACCATTTCCTCCTAAATATATTATTCCAAAAATATTTCTGTCCCATTTTTTCTTTGTGTTTTTTCCCCCACCCTAACTCGCACAGTAATTACATTTTTTCTGACCACCTCCGCCAAACGTAGTGTTACGTTCTTCTTATTTGAGAGAGAGAGAGAGAGAGAGAGAGAGAGAGAGAGACTATTTCAGGTCCATCCTGCCAAATTTATTTTTTTGAGCATTAACTTTCACGTTTAACCTCTCAAGTTAAATCTTAATCAGCAGAGAACTTCACTATGAATATGCAGAACTCTTGTACTGGTGCTCTCTCTCTCTCTCTCTCTCTCTCTCTCTCTCTTCATTCCTGTGTGTATAACTGCACAACAAAGGTGGCTTGGGTGCTGAAAGTACACTGCCCATAAATTGTGTTGTTGCGGGAGGTGGGGTAACGTTAGGGCCGGCGACGGGGGAGTAGGGGATGTACTGAAGTTCAAAAGTTTCTATGCATGGATCTGTGACAATGACCTCACGACATTGGAGTATTAGTTCACACACACACACACACACACGGGCTGATATGTCACGCTTCTGCCATATAACCATGCTGTCCATGGAAGGCAACTTGCTTATTGATGTATGACACCCAGTGACTCTGATATATTTGTGGGAGGGGGGCTGGCGTGGGGATGGGGTGATGCTATGATGGATTTGTTTTCATCCGACAAACAGCAATTCCAAAGACTTGAATACATTCGGCTCCTGTCCCTGCAGTTGCTACTCACCCTCTCCATAAATGACCACTCCTACAACTTGAATGAGAAGCCGAACTTACATGATATTTGCTGAGTCTTATTTATGATGTTGGAATGAGTCTCTTAGTTTCTGATCAGTACAATCACGCAATCCCACTACATCTTGTCACCAAATGAACTGAAATGAGTTAGAGATCTTCGTCATGTTAGAACAAACGGGCAATGGTTCCTGTAGAAACACTAGGCTTCACCTTTGCTACAAGACTGTTGCGTGTATCAAGTAATCCACCTTAACTTTGGGGAAGTTTTCTCTTAATGTAGTTTATTTTCCGTTGCTAACTGCCAGAAGAATACGAATGTATCCACAGTCTTTCCACACGATTTTTTCATGACTAACGCCCTATTCTAGTGTAAATCGGTTGTTACAACTGATCATTTATAAAGGAGTGTATAGGACTACATAGGAGCACATATATGAAGTGCAGATAACAAGAGGCATAGTGGGCCATGACAATGTTATCCGTTGTAAAAAAAAATGATAATGGTTCTACAGAGATGTAATCACTATGTAAAAGAAAGTGACAGAACAGAGGAAGACTCTCCCCACCCCCCACAAAAACCGGTATAACCAGTGGGAAAATTGTAGAAAAAAATAGCAAGCAATTTACACTTAGGTGAAGAGAAATCAGTTTAACCCACCGCGTCCCAACAATTTTTTACCACTGACCCCCCCAGTCCTGGCAGATTTTCTTCTTTTTTTTTGGGGGGGGGGCTAAAACCTCCGCTTTTTATGCGAAACATTGGAAAATGCCCCAGAAAGTACAGCTTAGAAGTGGTCTAAACAGATGACCCTTTAAATACCTAGTACCGCGTTCTCTGGAGCCGCACTGTGGGTGTCGCGTTTTCTATGGTAGTGGTAACTATTGCAAACCACTCAGAATTGGTAGTTATTTGTTCATTTGGTACGAATTTATATGTAGTACAAGAATATACTGGTTTTCACACTATAAATAGGCGATATTAACGTTGTTTCACTCACTGAACACATCAACGTACCGCACCTTCCTTGGCGACGTTACCTCCTCATCACTTCTGCTCATTTCTTTGCCAGGTACCATGTAATCCTTGTCCTCCACATCACCATCAACTGGCGAATCACTCTTGCCTTGAATTTTGTACCATGGTGCGACATGCCTTTACTGGCCAGTTCACTGGTAACAAGTGAATTGCCGAGACAATGGCGTGCGGGGGGCGGGAGGTCACACTGGGTAAGACAGTGTTATGTAAACATACCAAAAATCACTCGCAAAATTTGAAAAATGTGCAAATGACGGACATCGCAATTAGGATCTTGAGAATTGATAAGCTTTCTCCTTATCATAGACCTATTTTGTCCACATATATAGTTGTGGACGCAAAGTTTGGCAGGTGGCCGAGGTATCGCGTCAACAAACACTGATGTGCAGTAGCTGATTGATGGAACTGAAGTATTAAAAACAACCTTGGCGCTGCAAAGCCTTGGTCATATGGCACTGTGAAATGAGTTAAACAATAAAATACAAGAAAGCAAAGATATAATAATATGAAAAACATCATTCAGTGACATAAAAAGCTAAAGTTCCAAAAACATTAATGAATTATAAAAGGTGGAGAAAGCTCGTCTCCCCAAGGAAATTAAAACTTTGACTGGACAGCAAGAGGAATCACCAAGAATGGAAACTTCCAGCAAAGTTCACTCAGACTTGGATATGCACCCTGCAAGTAAAGGACAGTTATGGGAACCAGGCAGTCGTCACAATAGGGCCGAGTCCCACCACGCATCTGGAACCCATGCATAAGCCGTGAGTGCTCAATGAGAAGCCGGGGAGCAGCCACCTCTAACTTCCGAAGCATGGAGGGGAGAACCCTCGATAAAATTACACTTGAAAAAAGTCCTTCAATTTAGTATTACTGAGAGCATCCAACTGTTTCAGCCAACAAGCATGAACTGCCACCTTAAAACAAATGCATCTAGAGGAAGGCTACCTCCCTCACAAAATCTGGGAACATCACTCCAAACCCGACCCAAGTGGCCGACTTGGATCTGTCTGTATAAACATGGACAGCATCCTCATAAGGGGAAGAATGTTTCAAAAATAAGTAATGCATTGTTTGGGAAAAGGCCAAAGATGTAGGGTCAGCAAAATTCTTGCAGAACTGTGTTGTTGGAAGGAACCCAGGACTAATCTTTGGGATTTGGTCGAAAGACCAATTTCCTTAACGATCTGCCCGACCCTGAACCCACAGAGATGCAGAGTGCAAGGATGAGAATCATAATAATGAAAGAAAAATTGTCGAGACACAAACAACTGCAAGTGAGTGTGGCAGACATCTCATATGGTCCCAGCAACAAATGACCAACAAGAAAGGACTCTGAGAGAGCATACATCCGCCTGTGCAATTGCAGGATTCAAATCCAGATCCACATCCGCCCCCAAATTTAATAAATTGTTTCTTGGTCCATGCCCATCCTTCTACAAAATTTCAATGGAGATATCGTGTGGACAAACAAACAAATAAACAAACAAACATAGGTGAATACATAATCTCCTCCAATTTCGTTGGCGGAGGTAATGACTTAGGCTGTAAATCTAAAAGGGGCATGCCAGCCTGCATTAGCAAGTTAGGAATCAGGGAAGATTTGAAAACACCAGTAGCAAGGTGCAGACCAGCATGATGGACAGGACTGAGAACTCTGATCTGTGATACAGTAGTCAAATAATACAACTCGCAATCATAGGCAAGCATAGATCCCACCAAGACCTGATACATGTGCAGGATTGTCTGGCAGTCAGCACCCCAAGTGGTGCGAGACATCTTCAACAAATTCATAGCCTGCATACAGGACACTCGTAACAGCTCCAGATGCAGAACCAAAGTCAACCTGTGATCAAATGCCAAACCAAGGAACCTAGTCTCCTTCACAAATTTGGTGACAGTGCCCTCTCAGTAATAAGTCAGGGTCTGCATGGACTCTCTTATTTTAACAAAAATACATACTTTCGGTGTTTGTTGACAAGAAAAGAAAGCCTCTCTGGTCCACCCAACTGGCAACCTGTCTAACACCAACTGCATTCGTTTCTCAACAGCAGCCATCCGTGAACCAGGAAACCACATGGCCAAGTCATCCATGTAAAGGGAGGAAGACAATGCCCATGGTAAGGAATCATTGCCATTGATTGCTTTAGTGAACAAGGGGAGACTTTGCACCCTCCCTTATGGAGTGCCCTCCTCCTGATCCCGAGGGGCAGAGAGGGACAAGCCCACACGGGCCTGAAACCTTCGGTTAGAAAGAAGTCCCTAAGTAACAATTGCAAGTGACCCCACAGTCCAAAACTGTGCATCTGACCCAGGATGCCATGACACCATGCCGTATTATATGCCCTTTCCAAGTAAAAAAAAAAAAATCTGTAAGATGTTTTCATATGCAAAAACTTCAAAGATTGGTGATTCAAGCCAAATGAGGTTGTCAGATGTACACCTCTTGCAAAACCCACTTTGTGAAGTAGAGAAGAAACCTTATTTCTCTAGATACCAAACGCACCTCAAACTAACCATCTTCTCAAACAATTTACACACACATGATGTCAACCAAACTGGACAATAATTAGAAACAGAAAGATACTTACTTCGCTTTGGGAATGGGAGTACTCTACCCATCTTCCAATTAGTGGAGACTACACTTTCGTCATAAACCCTATTAAAAAGATCCAATAAAAACAACAGAGAATCGTACAGCAAATGGCGAATAACAGCATAAAGAATGTCATCAGATCCAGGAGCAGCATCACGACACTGCTGGAGACCAGCATGCAGTTCATGAAAAGTAAAGAATGCATTATAGGGTTCCCCTCCACTAGGCAGAAGGGAAATACCTAACTTCTCCTGTTGATGCCGGAAATAGCTTGGTAGGAACTGACTGAGAAACATGATAAAAGTGCTGGGGCAAGGCTGAAGCTACTTCAAAGGCATTGGGTACAGAAGACCCTTGAATTATATGTACTGAGAGAGAAGACGGTGAATGCTTGACCATTATTTTCCTCACCTCCATGCAAACTGGCGATAAATGAGTACTTGAGGTGACAGATGAGACATAGGTTCTCAAAGGGGTGCGACATGAGTTTTTCAGAACGCACTGATACTAGACACGAGCTTCCTTGAACTGATTTTTAAAAAATACATCTTTATTCATCCTGTATCTTCTACTAGCACAGGGGGTATTAACCTTTCTCCCTGTCCAGATCCCCCAGTGGACCATCCATGATGTCCCTATACCCCTTTTGCCAGACTGTCAAAATCATCACCAGTCCCATTAGGTGCCAGTACGATTTCAAAATATGTCAACAGTTTGGTTTTCTTTACATTTGGATAACTAGAAACAGACCAGAAAAGAAAATCATTACCCATTAAACTTATATATTTGCAAATAAAATTTTTCACCCCAATCAGAGAACGAATCCCATGTCCTCAGATACTCGTCCCCACATCCCCATGGGGTAGAGATAACCCCAGTTAAGTACCCCTGTACTAGCAGCTTTATAGAACTTCTAGCCAAAGCACTCTCCTCATTCCATCCAAGCACAGGTCTCCTGCAAAATTCCCAGGCGTTCGAGGAACAGAAGAATGATCAACCTGATTAATAATAGATGTGACATACTGTTCTACATCAACAACACTCTGAACTTCAGGAACATTAAAGTCAAGTCTACAGTGTTTCACAAATTGTCCAGTAAGCCTTACCCAAACACAAGTGAGAGACTCTTCACCAGGACAGAGCTACATATTTTAACCATAAATGGGTCATGATCACTTCTGTGCATGTCAGGCAAAGTCACACATGACAAGTCCAATGAACAATTAGGGAAGACCAGTGAGTACCAGATTGAGTACCATTTTATACATGAAAATGCGTCAGGACGCCAGTAGTCAGAAGAGCCTGGTCTAAATCCCCAATTAAAGATGCCAGATCATCACTGGAGATACACAGAGTATCATCCCACAAAGCATGATGCCCATTCAGGTCACTTTGCAGAAAAAGTAGCCTAGGAAATTGATGAATAAGGTGATCAAGATTGGCAAGCGAAACATGAATAGAGAGAGGTAAATAAATGCAACAGAGCATGTAATTCCTCTCCAGGTGTAACTGAACAGCCACATCCTATACGGGGGACTGGACAGAAAAAGACGCGGATGGGATATTTGTATGGCACAGAATAACACAGCCTCCTTGAGAGCCACAATCCACAGGAGGTGGTGAGTAGAAAGTTGTATATCCTCTAGGAGCAGAAACAGGCCTGTGTCCAAACAGCTTCCTGAAGGCAAACAAAGAAGGGGTGAAACTGACTCGAGAAGTTGAAGTTCCTCCCATTTCGCTCCAACACCTCTGCAACTCCACTGCAGAGCAACGTTTATGGGTCCAGACAGAGTTGGTTAATTGAACCCCATAGTGGGGGGGACACGACCAACCTGGACGAGGAACGTTCGATGGAGGCCGTACAAGTTGTTTAATAGTACAGTCTCTTTTATCAGAGCATACTGGATCGGGTCTTGGAGCTGGAGGCAAAAGACTTGGGCGCTGGTGCATTGCTAAAGAAGTGGTCATCTCAAACAGTTTACTTATGATATGATATAAACTTGGTGGATTTGTTATGGGTTACTCAAGAACGAAGAAATGTATTTCTGAGAACAATCAAAGTTCCAGGGCAAGGTCAAAGTTTGATCCGTTAGTGTCAGTGTGAACAAAATACACTCCAGTCCCATCCACCCTCTCAACTCTTCTATCGTAAATCTAACCCCCCTCCCTCAGGCATCGCATTCAAGGACGCAGATGTAACATCAGTCGACGTCATTGTAGGGTCAGTTCCAATGGATGTAAAATCCCGGGACCCCACTGACCTGAGTACTGGATAGTAGGGCAATGAAGCAAAAAACGTAGTATCTTCGATTCATTAAAATTATCAGGCTTTATGCTTAGAATGATAAATAAGATTGTCCGGTATTTGCTAGAAACTAATATCAGAGTTACCTCGGCCACAAGACGGTTAATGTTTTCATTTATTTTTGGGCTCCATTGACTCATTAGCAACTGAAAATAAGCATCTGACATTAGTTCTGGATATCGTAAATTACTAGACTGACGTGATTATAACAGGATTCATGGCAGATGTAGAGTTGACGCTATCATAGGAGAGTTCCTGGTCACATAAGGACCTTCTTCACACCCTCAGTTAAATAATATCACCTGTAACTTACTGCAGTCAAGTATTAGCCCCTGCCACACTGCAGACCTCATAGTATGAGGTCTGTATTGTTTGGGGGCTACTACTTCATTGTGTCTCACATTATGAAACAAAAGGAAGGTCTGGATGGGAAACGCTGCAAGCCTCATATGAGGTACAATTTACATTGGTTATAAAACATTGATTCAGATGAGGTAATCAGTTACAAAGAATCAGCGCGACAAGGTTTAGAGTTGGCCGAAGTTAAACATCCCATGGCCCCTTTGACCCTAATTGCTGTGATGACTGCCCTAATGAGGCCAGGCGAAGGCCTCATTACTGAACTGCGCTTAACTTTCCTGCCTGAAACTTTTAAATTAGTTATAAACTGCCTGACTGCTAACTGAACAGGCCAGGGAAAAGGGAGACCACGTAAAAGTGGAAGTGGAAGGCACGCTATTTTTTTTATTAGTGCTATTTAACTGAATATTATTACAATAGTCGATATTATTATTATTATTATTATTGCTATTATTATTATTATTATTATTATTAGTAGTAGTAGTAGTAGTTGTGGTAGTAGCAGTACATTATCATTATCATTTCTATTATATTATTATAATAACCAGATCCGGAAGCTATGTATCACGTACAATTCTTCCCAAACTTCTCAATGATTTTCACTGAAATTTTATGAAAGGGTGGTCCATGGGACAGGAACTGACTAAATTTGGGGGTGGATATAGATCAGGATCCGGATCCTATGTATCCCACACAATATCTCCAGAAGTTCTCAATGAATTTCAATATAACTGTGTGGAACAGTGGGCCATGGGTCAAGAAACAATTGATTAAATGTGGAGGCGGATCCGGGTCCTATGTATTCCACACAATATCTCCACGGAACCGGATCCGGATCCTTTTCAATGGCAATGACATTGGTGAAGGTATGCGCTGTCTGAGTGCTTTCTAGTCCCAAAAAATATTAAAATTCTCGGTGTTTCGCTTAACAGGTCCTGGACCTCTCATGTTTGATCACTTACTGAAATCGCCTCACAGAAATTTCGATTATTGTACAGAATCCATAACTTTATCACAGTCGAGCAGTTGCCTGTAACATATAAACCATGTGCGGTCTCAGCTCGAATATTGCTCACCCTTGTAGAACTGGAAAATATTCAGAACAAAGCTATAAACATAATTATTAACCCAGAAATTACAAATGAACTACTCCCCCTACAAGAGGAACGGAATGTTCCCTCTCTTGTATTATTTTACAGATAGTTTAATGGCAAATGCTCAGGCGAAGTTGGATCCCTTGTGCCACCTCTCCACGCCTTCCCACGCTCAATACGAGGCATCCGGTAAGCTGATGAACTGTCACTGCCATACTGCAGAACTTCTGCCTATCAGAATTCTTTTATTCTCCGAACTGCTTCCCCACCAAATTTCAAAATACAATAGTTTAAGTCCAACTGTTAAAGACTGTTTATTCATGGAGGACACCTGAAATCTGGTGCTTGGATTTTTCCTTCACTTAATTTATTTCTCCCTCCTTTGTTCATCATCTGCAAAAATGTGTGTGTGTGTGTGTACGTAGCTATGTGTAAACACGCACACACACACACTCTCTCTCTCTCTTCATATAGATAGATTGATAGCCAAATAGATATACTCTATCTATATATATATATATATATATATATGATCATCATCTTCATCAGCCGTTTGAGTATGCACTGCAGGACCGGCCTATCCCGACCGAAGTCAGGACGATGCAGCCAATGTATCTCTACCAAGTGGCTTAGGCTGTCTGGTACAGATTGTATGTAGGGTGAGAAGTGCTTGTAAGTGTAATTGTAGTGTTGGAGTGTGTGTAGTCTGTGAACCAAGTGTAATCGGTCCGCGCAAGCCGACTGGGTGCAAGCATACTTTACAGTAAGCGACACTGGTTCAACCACAGCACCCCTTGTGTCCGCCAATGCAGTACGTGGGCGGGTGAACACTCCCAAAGTTTATTACCCTGGCGGGGCGCGAACCCTGGTCCACCCGTGTACGAAACGCACACTCTGCCACTGTACCACAGAGGCTCTCTCTCTCTCTCTCTCTCTCTCTCTCTCTCTAGGAGATGGAAACGCGATATATCCCGCGAGCGCTTTCGTGTATTCACATCTTCAGGGGAGAGCAAAGTGAAGGAGTTGGAGTACACCTGTTATTTTTATTCAGAACGAGGAAGGGGAAAGTCCCGAGGGAGCCTACTATGTCGCCGACAAATAGCATTAGTGTTCTAAACTTACATCCCTATTTTTACTTTAATAAATACAGTATTAAAATAAATATTACCACATGCATGAAACATAATTCTTTATATACAAACTTGTGGAAAAACAATGAATTTTATACCATACTGTATGAATTACTGAGGAGTGTCGTAACACCAATTAAAAGGATTATTAGGGTGAAAGGAGGGGATTATCAAGCATGGACCTAGTGACCTACCTAGATCTCTCTCTCTCTCTCTCTCTCTCTCTCTCTCTCTCTCTCTCTCTCATAATTTTGCGAATTAATTAAAGACAAAGTCATATTTAATGGACAACCACACATACAAATAATGTCATTAAACATATGCATGTGTGTTACAGGTACACAAACGCTGATTCATTTAAAAAAATAATTATATAAATACTTACTCAGTCGCATGCTGTTTATGTACAGGAACCCAGTTCCATACGAATCTACATAAGCTCACACAAACGTATACATATATAACTGACCTCAGATATACATAGATAAAAATATATTATCACTTATACGTACAGTATAACCCATTCTTTACAACCAGAATTGCATATGCATACAGACCCTTATACAATTCCTGTCAGGTACAAGTGTGTGCTTATATAATAAGGGGAGGAAAAAAAATACAAACGAGATCAAGTAAAGTGATATTAACTAGGCTACATATTTTCCCTGTGATGAAGTTATCTAACTTGTATAACCCATTGCTCAGGTTCATATTATCGGACTCTGTGTTCTTGATTACACTGGATACAATGATGTTCCTGTTAACAGCAGATTTACAAGACAAAATTGAAGAGGCGTTATTCCAGTCTATACAGTGATTCTCATCTCTCATATGCACAAATAAGTCACTGAATGTTTGTCCTGTCCTAACACTGTACTTATGTTGTTTGATTCTAGCATTAAGTTCTTTTCCTGTCTGGCCTACATAAAACTTGTTGCACTCTTTACATGGTATTTTGTAAATGCAGCCACTTGAATTATCAGGTGAATTCTTAACCAACCTCTTCTTCGCTGTACAAGAGTTATTGAACACTACATTTACATTCCACCTTTACATCATTTGAGGAATTTTGGAAAGTTTCTCCCTGTATGGTAAAATTAGGACTTTCATTTTGTCATAAGAAGACAATGGGACTGTCCTATGGAAGGTTTTCCTTGCATTGTTGAAAGCTTTATCTATGAAGGTTTGGGGGTACTTTAGTTTGGTTGCAATATCGTAGATATTTACAATTTCCTCATCCATGAATTCCGGACTACAGATTCGAAGAGCACGTAGAAACATAGATGAAAACACTAACAGTTTGACTTTATCCTGATGAGCAGAATAAAATGAATGTACGAACAAACATTAGTGGGCTTTCTGTAGATACTAAACCTAAATCCATTCCTTGCTCTGTGAACAATGCAGTCTAAGAATGGTAGTTTTCCTTCATTTTCATGTTCCATTATGAATTTTATGAAAGATGCTAAACTGTTCTGCTGGAGAAGGAAAGTACCCAGGCTTTCACTACATGGCCAGAGACATAATATATCATCTACATATCTAAACCACACTGCATCCTTAGGCAGAATGTTACTAAGTAATCTTTTCTCAAAAAATTCTATATAAAGATTACTGACAACAGGTGAGAAGGGGTTGCCCATTGCTATACCAAATTTCTGGCAGTAGTATCCTCCATTAAATTCGAATCTAGTCTTTGGTACAAAGCTTTATCAACTCAATAAATGTTGTTTCTGAGACAGCCAAAGAAAGGTTATTCGATGAATCTTTGATATAATCTAGCAGATCATCAACAGGAACCTTGGTGAATAATGATGTTACATC
This sequence comes from Coenobita brevimanus, assembly GCF_032717465.1. Lineage (NCBI taxonomy): Eukaryota > Metazoa > Arthropoda > Malacostraca > Decapoda > Coenobitidae > Coenobita > Coenobita brevimanus. The sequence continues at coordinate 8,137,301 of NC_136983.1, read as the reverse complement.
AGAGCTTACAAGCTTAAAATCACAATTTACATTTAGCCCATTGAGTTTGTCCACAAGATCCACGTTATTATTTATATTTGAGTCAGAGATGATACCAGCAAGTGGACTTATTAATGATTCTAGCCATTTGGATAGCTTGTAGGAAGCTGAACCTACTGAGCTAATTATGGATCTAGCAGGATTGTTATGCTTGTGAGTTTTGATGTTTTGATGAGACCGTACATGTATGGTATGGAAGGAGAGACAGATGTAAGAGTTTTAATGAGGTCCTCATCGCCTTTCAACAAACACTTCTGCTTTGTTAAATTGTGCTTTTGCTGTTTCAAGGGTTTTTCTTATAAGATTGGCACAAGTAACCTCATCATTAAGCAAGTCATTCATTTTAGATTGATAATCACTTTCGTTCATAATCACTACAGCATTGGCTTTATCAGTTTTTGTAATATGTAATGCATTATCTTTCTTTAGGGATTTGATTGCATCATGATATCTCTTAGGGCAGTTAGGAACATCAAACATGGACATAGAGGTATAAACAATCCCTTTGCAAATGCTCACCTCATCACAAGACAAATAACTCTTCTTTTCAAGGTTGCAGAAAGCTCTTCCAATGTCAACACTATCTACTTCCTTGTTGTATGCAAACCCCATACCATATCCAAGAGCACATATTGTATTTCTGTTAAGTTCTTTATCGGAGAGGTTAACAACAAACTCTAGGCTTGCATCTCTGTTCCAATCATTGTTTTCAATAAGCAACTTTAATTTCCTATCAAGTTTTTTGTATAGCTGGTGACGAACTGACCGTAGTTTATTGTAGCAGCGGTGCAGCAATTGCTGCCTCCATTCACTTGGGATAGAATTATGAAAGGCCCTTTCCATTTGTTTTGCTATATGAAAGGCTTCTCTTGTTTCCATCTTCGCAAGTTCAGTGTGCTTTCTCAAAATATTATGCCGGAAGGCGTCAGAAGGGCGACCAGACATCTGCTGAACCCAATTTGGCATGATAGATTGAGGCATCACTTGTTCACCAACGCAGTTTCTTAGAAACTTGAAACGTAACTTAAGCTTGCGGGCCTTAATCAGCGACTTGGAAAACTCAGAAACAAAAGGAGAATGTCCGGGACAGATTGCAGAGAAGGCTTCGAGTGGCGCGTGGAATCCATAATGCAATTAAATAACTTAATAACACGTGAATCATAGATATGCTGACTTCCACAAGGAAATAGAAACACGATATATCCCGAGCGCTTTCGTGTCTTCACATCTTCAGGGGAGAGCAAAGTGAAGGGGTTGGAGTACATCTGTCATTTCTTTACAGAAAGAGGGAGGGAAAAGTCCCAAGGGAGCTTACTATGTCGCGGACAAAATAATATAAGTACTAGTGTTCTAAACTTACTGAATCACCTGTCATTTGGCGATTTGATTTCATATATATATATATATATATATATATATATATATATATATATATATATATATATATACATATCTCTCTCTCTCTCTCTCTCTCTCTCTCTCTCTCTCTCTCTCTCTCTCTCTATATATATATATATATATATATATATATATATATGTATATCATCACCATCATCCGGACCTCCTTTCACACCCAAGAGCAGGGAGAGGAGAAGCAATGTCCAGACAGCACAAACTTGCCCAATTCCAATAAGCCACACTTCCATTCACTCATCATTCAAGCCCCCGGAATCCTGGATCTACTGGATACGCCAGAAACATTCACCACATTCTGTAGCATCACACAAACGTGTCCGATTGAGTCAATCCGGACGCTGCCATGCTCACAAAGGGTGCCAAAATCCCTGATCATTCACTTCTCCTCACAACATTCATCCAGCCACCTCGATCTCTTGTCAGTTCCCTAGTCTCACCGACTTCCAAAGCTCTCTTCCTCAGACAGTCATCCACCATATCTCTCCACCTTCTCCTTGGCCTACCTCGCCTCCTCCCTCCTTCAAATTCGCACAGGTATACCTTTGTCACCACTCTATTGTTATCCATTCTTTCCACATGATCATACCGTCATAGGACACTTTCTTCGATTTTGGTGTCCATTGACTTCCTCACTCCACACCTTTCACGAATCACATTATTTCGTGTCCTATCCACCCACCACATGCATTCTTCAGCAATCCCATCTCCACTGCTCTTACTCTTGACTTTTCATTTTCATGCCACACCATAGTCTCACACCCATATGTTAAAGTTGACACTAACAGTCGCTCATGTAAGCCTCGTGCAGCTACAACACTCAAGCCTCTGTTTCTTATCAAAGCCATCATTGCACCAGCTACTTTTCTTCCTTGTGTCACTCTGCTTTCAACTTCTTTTGCACATTTTCCTCTCTTTTCTCTCACTGTACCCAAGCATTTGAACTCTCTCACCAATTCCAGTCTCTCTCCATTCACTGCGACATCACACTGGGGGTCACCTTCTGTCTCAATAACCATCACTTTACTCTTCTCTACAGGTACAGTACATTTACTCTCAAGGCACGACGCTCACAGACATCAGCAAAACTCTGCACTAGCCTATCAAATTCTTGTCCGGTACCTGCAGGCAGTACTGCATCATCAGCATACAACAAATTTGAGATATTCCATCTATCACCATTCATTACCAACGCCATCCCTCTCTCCATTACTCGTGTTTTTACTTCTCTCATCACCCCATTCATATATATATATATATATATATATATATATATATATATATATATATATATATATATATATATATATATATATATATATATATATATATATATATATATATATATATATATATATATATATATATATATATATATATATATATATATATATATATATATATATATATATATATATTGAACAACCATGGGGACATCACACAACCTTGTCACACGCTCACATCGATCGTGAACTATTCACTTAGATGCCCATTTACCCCTACACATGCTTCGTTACCATCATAAAAACACTTGACAGCACCTATTAGCTTACCATCTACACCATACATGCGCAAAACTTTCCACAATCTCTCTCTGTCTACTATGCTGTATGTTTTTTCCAGATTCATGAATGCCATAAACACCTTATGGTCTTCTCACATGCCTTCTCTGCTATCTGTCCCACTGCAAATACTTGATCCACACATCCTCTGCCACTCCTAAAGCCACCCTGTTCATCACTCACTAGGACTTCTGATATCTCTCTTACTTTCTCTATAATAATTCTTCCATATACCTTCTCTAGCACACATAATAAACTTATGCCATGATAATTCTTGCACTCACTTTGCTCACCTTTATTTTTGTACGGGTGTACAGTCACAGCCTTTTCCCACTCTGCAGGCACAGTTTCCCTCATCCCTGCCTTCTTACATATCTTCAACAAGCACTTCATTCCACTCTCTCCACTACACTTAAGCATCCCTGCATACACCTCATCAACCCCAGCTGCTTTCCCATTATTCAGCTGTTTCACAGCACTCTTCACCTGTGCGAGTGTCATGTCTCCTGGCACTGCATTCCTTCTCTGCACACCCCCAAAACCAATCATGTTTACAGCTGCTCTTCTCTCTCTATTCCCATTCACCAGGCTTTCAAAATATTCTTTCCATCTTGTCCTTACTTCATCACCATGGGTTAGTAACCTACCACGTTCATCCTTCACACCATCACATTTCTTTCTGTTTTCACTCCTAGATTTCCACACCTCTTTCCAGAATAACTTCCTATTTTCAGAGTAGTTCACATACACTTTTCTTCCCAGGTCATCATTTACCTCCTCCTTCTTCCTCCTCACCAGTGTCTTTACGGGCTTCTTGCTCTCAACATATTCAATTCTCAACTGAACCCCTGTCCTGTAACCACTTTAGCCACTTCTTCCTCTTTTCCTCCACCGCTCTCTTAACCTCCTCATCTCACCATGCCGTACCCTTCTTTTTTGTTGATACTCTTGCCACACCACACACCAATTTAGCATTTCTAACTAAGCAATCCCTTTATGCATTCCACTGGCTGTCCAGATCCATGTCTTTCCGGTTCACTGATTTTAACTCGTCCTTTACTTTGGTCCTGTAATCATCTGCCATTTCTTTGATCCTCAGCTTCTCAACTTTCAGTCTTTCTCCCTGACTGCTCCTCTCTCTTGATCCACCTCACTCCTCTCAGCTTGATCTTGCATACCACAGTCATAATTAATATGATCTGACAGACCTCCACATCGTCCTCTCAGAGCCCTTGTATCAGCAACCATTCCCATCATTGACCTCTCTATGAGCACGAAATCAATCAGGCTTCTTTCAACACGATCCCCGTTTCCTCTATACCATGTATATTTATGTGCATCTTTGTGTTTGAAATACAAATTACAAATCAACAACCTCCTCTCCTGACACATATCCTTTAATCGATTCCCATTATAATTTTCTCCTGGTACTCCATAACAACCCATTATGTCATCCTCAGGACCAGTGACTACTCCTCCGTTCATATCCCCCATCACAATCACTTTTTAGCTCCTGGGCATTTCTCCCACTACTTCACCCGGCTCATCCCTATCTCTCTCTCTCTCTCTCCTGTCCTCACACGGTGCATACGCTACAATCACTGCCACTTTCACCTTCTCAAACTTGAACTTGACATACATGCACCTCGAGCTGACACATATGTAGTCTCTCATTCCACTCTGCCACACCTCATTCATCAACAAAGCAGTTCCTTCCTTACATCTTCCTCTCTCATTCATTCCCAATCTTACACATTTCTCACCCTTCCACTCTCCACTTTGCACCCTTTCATCTTCGTTTCACACAATGCCATCACGGCATATCTCGCACTCTGGAACACATTCACCACTTCCACCCTCTTGTTCTCCTCATTCACACCTCTCACATTCCACATGGCCACGCAAGTCTGCCCATTTGGTTGGGACCCTGGGCAGGTATTGGGTCCTCCAAGGCTCTCTGAAACGACTTCCATGATTAAGTGATTTTGGACAGGGGAATCTGGCGTACACTTAATCCTGCCAGAGACCCCGGTTATATGGTTACCACCCAGCGTACTAAATGGTTTCCTGGGTACAGGAAACCATTTGGCTTGTCACTCAGTGTAGAGCTCATATCACTCTACATTGAGTGAGTGGATGATGGGCGCCTCCACATATATATATATATATATATATATATATATATATATATATATATATATACTGGGGGAGGCGGTGGCTCAATCGGTAGAGAGGTGGCCTGTGGTCCTACCCACCCATCAAATCCCGGCTGGAACAGGGAACAGTTTAAGGATTTAAATTTCATAAAATTCAGACTTTATTGATCTACCAGAGGACTTGTCGACATGTTGTCAAAATACCCCTGCTAATACCGATTCATCAGTCCTGTATGAGACAGCCTTAGCATGTATTCAGTATGGACGGTGGGTGTTAAGCGCCGAAGTGGTGACATGTAGAGAGGTGTATGGTAGGTATGAGAACTACTGGGGCTTGAGAGCAGGCTGTGAAGCATATGCCCAGAGTCGGGCACATAAAATATATATATATATATATATATATATATATATATATATATATATATATATATAGGCTGCTTCCCGTAAGGAAAGGGAGGTAGCCAAGACAGGACGACACAGTCCCAATTTACTCATCCACTCAAACACATTCATTCACATCTTAGCCCCAAATGGGAGAAGGGACAGATCTTCACCACACCACACCGCATGAGGGTCAATTGCACAGTGAAATCAGTGACATCTGCGACAAGGCCCGACAGCAGAGCTGGTTTACCTCTGTCACATTATAATGGACCCATCCCCTTACCCACACCTGACCTGATCAGGTGATCAGACAAAATGCAGGAAAATATCCCCTTAGGGCTGCGTCATCATTTATTCATTCATAATTTCTCTCCATTCATTTCTGTCACGCACAGTCACTCTTCCTTGCTCAACAGACATCCCTCTCGCGTCCAACGCTCTCTTCACACTGTCCATCCATCTTATTCCTGTCTTCCTCTCAGCCTGAAACCTCTCACATCAGATCTAGTTATGTTTTTCACCAATCGTTCATTATCCATTTTCTCCATATGCCCAAACTATTGCAACACCCTCTGCCCAACTCGATCAGCCATCTCCCAAACAACTCCAGTTCTCCTTTGCACTTCATCATTTCTCACTCGATCCATACACGTCACTCCACACATACTATATATATATATATATATATATATTGTGAGGAGTACACTGTAGCACCAGTCGAGCAGGACAGTACTGCAAAGGTGGGTGGAAAGCTGATGACAGGGAGAGGTGGAGCTTCCGTTTCATCAGACCTCGGGACTAGTTCCTGACAATCCCCCTTTGCTGAACTTTTTCAGTGTCTCAGTAACACAGAGAGTAGACCAGCGTGCTCTGTAATACATGTTTCTCTAACTGACAACACCTAACTACATGCATAGTACACACTACACTTCCTTTTCAAAATTGCTAAATCAATACTGGAGCATGTTACTGATGCCTCAGAGTCCAGGGGGGAGGGACCATAAATGCCCCCATCATCCGCCCCTCTCCCGGTAATGACTCTAAGAGCTACTTGGAACCACTGTTTGACTTACTTACTCTTCATTTCTGCAACATTTGCAGACTTTCCTGTAACTTTCTCTCTGTTGAGCACCACCTCTCCTCCTCTAAACCTCACCTTCTCTTCCTTACCGAGACTCAGCTGTCTGAGGCAACTGACATCAAACCGATTTCTGTATCCTCCTACTTTCTCTAAACTCATTTCAAAGCCAAAGATGGCTTTTGTGTATATGTACACAGAGATTTATCTTGCTCTCGTGTTCCTGAACTTGATTCTTCAAAATTCTGTACTCTCTGGCTTCGGCTTTCCTGTCATTCTCTGACTAAATATATCTGCGCTGTTTACTTATCTTCTAATTCTACTGACTATCAAATATTCTTTGACTATCTTATTTCTACGATGGAAAACATTCTATCCATTTCTCCTTTCTCTGAAATCTCCATTCTAGATTTCAATGGTCACCACCACCTTTGGCTCTCCTCTCCTTTCACTGATCCACCTGGTGAGTAAGCTTTCATCTTTTCTATCCTTAACCCGCCGCATCCCTGAGACGTGAATTCACGTCCTCACATGATGTGCACTCATATCCCTGAGACGTGAATTAACGCGGCAACATTGCAAGGTCCCTAATTTGCACAATTTTCAATTTTCGCGAGTGATTTCGCGAGTGATTATTGGCACATATACACGGGACACCTTCCTCTATTCCTCTACAAGATGCCAAGCAGGGACAATGCCTTACACCGCATAACCTCTCCCTCCCCCCCCCTGCACACCACTGTCTCGGCAATTCACATGTTACCAGTGACCTGGCCAATAAAGACATTCAGGGCCAGAGTGTTTCCCCAATCGATGACAATGTGGAGGACAAACTTTACATAGCATTAGAGGAAGAAACAGTCAGAAATGATGATCAGGTAATGTGGGAAAAAAAGGTCATGAATGGTGATGAGTTAGTGAGTGAAACAATGCTTATAATGCCTATATTACTGTTTGAAAACCAATATACTCTTGTACTACATATAAATTCGTACCAAGTAAATAAATAAATACTGTTTATGAGTGGATAAAATAGTTACCCCCCCATAGAACTCGTTTTCTTTGGTGCCAGCCTGTTAGAAAACCCAGTCAGGTAAGGAGGTACTCATACCTAGATCGAGTGTTTTAAACCTCAGGTGAGCGATTTCTCTATGAATTTTCGATGTTTCTCACCAAAAGCGGATGTTTGAGCCAAAAAAAAAAAAAAAAGGTCCAAAAATGTTGGGACTGGGGCGTACCACTGCCCAGAAAACGTCGGGATGGGGAGAGTTAATGACCTAGAGCAGCTTGTACAGTATCCTACCCGTATCCCTGACTGCCTTGGAGAGAGCTCCAACATACTTGACCTCTTCCTTACGACTAATGCTTCTGCTTATGCTGGTAATCTTTGCTCTCCTTTCTTTCTCATATCCTTTGACTGATGCAAGAAAGCCTTGGTTTAATCACGCTTGTTCTAAAGCTGTCCACAACAAGGAGAGGGCCTATAAAAGGTACCAGAGCCAACCCACCCCTGAATCGCAACTTTTTTATGTTTCTGCTCGGAATCGTGCTAAGTCTGTTCTTCCCTTTGCTAAAAATTATTTCATCCGTACTAAATGCTCTCAACTCTCCAACTCGAATTCTTCCTGCTCCTTCTGGTACCTTACCAAAAACCTTTCTAACAACTTTACCTCATCATCCTTCCCTCCTCTTTTCTACTCTGATGGCTCTATAGCTATTCCTTCTACTGATAAAGCAGGTCTCTTCGCTCAGACTTTCTTCTCCAATTCCACCTTAGACGATTTCGGTGCTGTTCCTCCATTACTTCCTCCCTCTGACTTCCTCATGGTTGACATTAATATTTCTTCAGCTGATGTATTTTCTGCCAACACTGGCCTCAATAGTAACAAGGCATATGGGCCTGATGGAGTCCCTCCTGTTGTCCTCAAGAACTGTGCTTCTGTGCTTACACCCCGCCTAGGTAAACTCTTTCGCCTTTGTCTTTCAGCTTGTACCTTTCCTTCTTGCTGGAAGTTTGCTCTCATTCAGCCAGTCCCAAAGAAGGGTGACCATTCCCGACCCTCTAACTATCGTCCAATTGCTTTAACATCCTGTGTCTCAGAAGTTTTCGAGTTTATGCTTAACAAAAAAAAAAAAAAATAAAGCATCTTTCCTATCTCAACCTCCTTTCTGATCGTCAGTATGGGTTCCATCAGGGATACTCCACTGGCGATCTTCTCGTCTACCTTTCTGACTCCTAGTGATCCACATTTCGGGACTTTGGCGAAAGCTTTGCCATCGCACTTGACATCTCAAAGGCTTTCGATTGAGTCTGGCATAAATCTTTAATTTCCAAATTGCCCTCTTACGGTTTCTATCCATCTATCCGTGCCTTCACCTACAGCTTCCTTTCTGGTCGTTGTATAGCCTCTGTTGTAGACGGCCATCATTCTTCTCCTAGATCTATCAACACTGGTGTTCCTCAGAGCTCTGTCCTATCACCATTTCTCTTCCTTTTATTCATGAATGATCTTCTAAGCAGTACATCTAACCGTATGCACTCGTGCACTGATGATTCTACTCTTCACCTTTCCATTCGGTTTCCTCAACGTCCATCTCAGCAGTTACTTCAGCAAACAAGGGATGAGGCTATGGCACACCTAATGTGACTTGGTTTGTATCTCTGTCTGGGTTAAAAATAATCTTGTTGTTTTTAATGCATCAAAGACTCAGTTTTTACACCTATCAACCCGATAGAATCTTCCACAGGAGTACCCACTAATGTTTAATGATATCCAGCTCAAGCCTGCATAATCGTTGAACATGCTTGGGGTTTCATTCACTCGGGATTTATCCTGGAAAGATTATATTGGATCTCTTGTAAAATCAGCTTCCAAGAGATTAGGTGTGCTAAGCCGACTCTGTACCTTCTTTACCCCTGCACAGTTGTTGATTTATATACGGGTTTTATTCGCCCCTGTGTAGAGTACAACTCTCACGTGTGTGATGGCTCCCTACATACAGGTCTTCTCAATCGGGTGGAGTCAAAGGTTTTTCGTCTCATTAACTCCCCTCATCTTACTGGCTCCCTACAACCTTTGTCTCTTTCGCCGCACTGTTGCATCTTTATCTCTTTTCTATCGCTACTTCCATGGTCACTGCTCCTCTGAACTGTCTGATTGCATCCCTCCACCTCTACGATGGGTGCGTAGCACCCGTCTAACAACAAACTCTCATCCCTTTTCTGTCCAACTCTCTAATGCAAGACTTAACCGTTACTCCCAGTCCTTCATTTATGCAATGGGTCAACCCTGGATCTGTCTCCCTCTGTATTTTCTACTCCTTTGATCTCCAGTCTTTCAAACGCAGCGTTTTCAGGCATCTCGAAATGAAGAGATCTTGAATTTGGCTCACTTTTGTATTTTTTTTTTTTTTTTCTTGGAAGGAATTGTTTTCAGGCTCCTGGCCTTTGCTTCCTTCTTATTCGCATGTATATATATATATATATATATATATATATATATATATATATATATATATATGTGTGTGTGTGTGTGTGTGTATGTATGTATTTATACCAAGGCACAAGGAAGGTGGCTTACGTAAGTGGCAACGGAATACCCTGTTGAAATTATTGTTTTATTATCGTTAATTTTCTGATTACCTCCACCATTAAAATTGGAGGAGGATATGTAGTCACCTATGTTTGTCTGTCTGTTCACACAATATCTCCAGAAGTTCTCAATGGTTTTCAATGAAATATTGTAGAAAGTTGGGCCATTGGCAAAGCAAGGCTTGATTCAATTTTGGAGTGGATCCGGGTCCGGATCCTATGTATCTCGCTTCGAGAATTTCTCAAGGAATTTAAATGAAATTTTGTGGATGGGTGGACCATGGACCAAGAAAAAATTTATTAAATTTGGGGGCAGATCCGGATCCGGATCCTATGTACCCTGCACAATATCTCCACAGATCTGGTCTGGATCCTTTTCATGGCAATGGCATTGGCGGATGTATGCGCCTTCTGAGTACTTTCTAGTTATCATTGTTATAGTATTGGATATTTACTACTACTACCACTACTACTACTACAATCATAACTGCATTGACTGGGGAAAGGGTAAGACAACTCACGTAAAAGGAAGTGATCTAAGTTCTGGCAAGAATGAAATGGGAGATGCATTGATTAATGAAGCATAGCATTCTTGTTGTTGTTATGTATTATAATTACAAATCATAATAGATAGATAGATAAATAGATAGATAGACAGCCCTATGCCAGCCTGGGAAAAGGAAATGAGCTTGCAAGTTACACTGAGGAAAAGCTGACGACAGATTACGAAGTAGCCAGTAAGGAGATGATGCAGTTAGTTGTCAGCAGTCCAACCATGAACAAAGACCTAGTGACCATACACACACATACACACATACTCACACACAGGCTGCTAGAACTTTCCACTCACAAGGAACACACGTGACACACCCCTGCTACACCAGAATTTAGGAAAGAGAGCTCAGAAGGAGACAAGTTTTAGAACAGGCAGGTCAGAAAAAGAAAGGGCTTATCAACTTGAGAGAGAGAGAGAGAGGGAGCCAGAGCGAGACAGAGAGATAGCTAGCGGGACTCTATACTCCGCTCTGTGTGAGAGACTTGTTAATATTTCCAAGACAAATAAAAATAGTCCCATACTATTCTTTACCTCTCCTGTCACTACATGACAAATGGAAAGCTACTCCGAGATATAAAAACCGCTCGTCTACAAGTCTAATATTTATATATAACTCAACGAATCAACATTGAATTCCTACAAAATATCAAGATTGAAAACAAAAAGGAATACCTCTCACAACCAACAACACAATCAGCTCCTGACAGTATTCTCTCCAACCAGCCCCCTCCATCTCCCCGATCATCATGCTGATGCAGAGGTGCAGAGATCACACGACGCCTTGCAAGTAGTTTAACAAAATATTGATACGATCTTGCAACTTCTACGACGAACCAGCAAATCTACGGACATCGTCTCTGAATTAAAAACAAATTTCTACAAAAGCAGGCGAAACTCTACAAGATTAGCTTCAGTTCTACAGTGATTCCTACAAAATACAGCCTACAGTGCAAATAGCCTACAAGCCTACAGAACAACTCTATAATCTTCATGTAACTTCAAGCAGCAACAAGAAGAATATAAAACAAAGCAAGTAAAGAAGAGGAGAGACCAACAAGCACACAAGCCCCCACCACTCTCTCCCGCCATTCGCTGACGCAGAGGTCAAGACACGCAGCAAAACACTAAGTCCATATTCACAACTCATCTTACTCACCCGTCTTAACTCAAGTTACTCATCGCTACTCATTCACTCACCACAGCTACCAGTGTGGGAAGCCGACGTCACCATGTGCTGAGATGACATCACAACGCGAGTCTGCCATGCCAAGCAACGTGTGACTGACACCAGGCACTTCTCACCCACTACTCATTACTCATTATTCACATAGCTCCTACTCATACTCATTTACTTTCACAGTTAAGTTGGAAATTCGACGTTCTATGCTGAGGTTTGCCTGGGACAGCCGTTAACCACCACAAACACCAGGCCATGGAATTTCCTGAGTAATATCGTCCATCAACACACCACTAGAATTATCAAGAGATCTTCAATCAAACCTGTATTTTTCTTCCGAGATCGACTTTTGTATCGACACACCTCTACGATCTGTATCAAGTGGGTAAAATTATACTTGCTCATTTCTTCTCAGTGCTAAAATTAGCTATATTCAACTTATTTACTCATCTATTTTGCTAGGACATAAATAAACAAGAGGCGTATTTCATAACACCATATCTTAATGACAGGAATATTTTCGCCACCACCCACGTTAATACCAGATGACACACAATTTGCCACAACAACAGACTCACAATTAAGAGAGTCCCAAGGCAACACACCAGATAACACACAAATTGCCACAACATCAGACTCACAATTAAGAGAGCCTCAGCCCACCCCTTGTACAAACCTCACCACACACTAAAGATAAAGAAACAAATACGGGAGTTTCAGATGATGAGTGGGAAACCCCCTCTGACATAGGGAGTGTGGACTTTGCCACTGCCTTGCACACGTATGCCAATACACTTAACAGGGTTCACCGGTCCGGTCGTACATATTCCACCATTCCCTCACACAATGATAAACACGTCCAAGTTGAATTAACAGGGCGAAAAATGAAAATGGATCAAGAAACAAATACTGCTGATCTAACAACCACACCTCATGTGTTTGTGTATCACGAGGATAAAACTGCCCCAAAATTCTCTGGCACAGACAAAGATCGCATTGATGTCATTTCATTAGTCAGTCAGTGCGAACAAATGTTCATCAAGCGCCACATACTAGATGAACAAGAGAAAATTGCTATTTTTTCATCTTACATAAGCCAGGAAAGATGTCCAGCAAGCAATTTATTGCGCTCAGATAAGCTCCATCGTGCTAGGACATATGATGAATTTAAAACTGAAGTTCTGAAGAAATTTTCTGGAGGTATGAACTTCTTGCCAGGTATAATTCCAGAATTACATAAAATTGTAGATCTTGTAAGGGAGCACACTACAAACCATGTGCTCAGTGAAATAACTGCTGATGTCTCCACAATCAAGAGAACTTTGTTAGCTACACTGGCGAATTCTAATTGGATAACAGATGATGGAAAGATGTCCCCAGACCTCGTCGTGGACATCATTGGTTATGTAGCTGCCTTGTGTAAATTACCTGATAGGACCCTTAAGATCGCCAAGACCATCACGTACACCCCAGGAATGTGCTTGCTAGACTTAATGAACGAGGTAGAGATGCAGTGCAGTAAAGCAGGTGTGGTCGACACACATGCACATTCTGGTAGAATCAGGGTACCTGAGACAGTATCAGCTGTGAAAACATCTACACCGACCCCAAACAGAGAACAAAATCGATCGCGACCAGAAATGAGGCAGCCCAAACAAACAAAAACGCCTAGACCTCGTTCCCAGACGCCTTCCTACAGGCAGTTTCATAAGTTTTTGTGCAGCCCGAGCAGGTCTCGCGCCATAAACAACACTTCTTATGGGAAATCACTTCGTAGGTCACAGTCAAGGGATAGGTCCATTCTATGTCATTATTGTGCAAAACCAGGACACACAAGGTATGAATGCTTTATCAAGGCAAAAGAGGACAAACAAAAGACACAAGGATTTGGTCCTTACTGTAGGCATCATAGATACCAAGGGCACTGGACTAGTGATTGCAAAACAGTAGAAAAAATTGTGTCTATGTTCAAATCGGGGGAAGACCAAGTCATGACAAAAAACGAACAAACGTAAAGAAGAAAAAGACTCAACTTCACATAGGAGGCATGTTGGGAAATGAGTGTATTGATACCAGCTGTATGTGAGGATCAAAACGTTTCCTTATTTTTAGATACAGGCTCTCCAGTGAACTTAATAACACATGAAGAACTAAATAGAATTCTTAAAAATAAAAAGAAAGTAACTTTTCTGGATGAAGCTGATTTAGATTTATACACAGTAGATGGACAAGAGATTACGGTGAAGGGTATGATAAGATTAAATCTCAGTTTCACAGAAACTACAAGACCATTCTCTGCATTTTTCTATATCGTTGAAAACTTAGCAATTACAGCTCATATGTTACTGGGCTTAAGATCCATGAGAGCTGAGAACATAACTATACTCCCACAAATGAATGGAATAGACTTTGATAATGAATTCATAGAGGAAATAACTTCAGAGCCCTCACCGAATGGTAGAAGAGAGCCAAAAAGAATTGGTAATATTAAAGGCTTAAACAAACATACACAAACAGATGAGTGTATAGATCCACTCCCACCACCAACCCCATCCTCCAGAATTAGTGACCCAGATAACAGTACTGATTTATCAATTTTTCCAGCCCATCTCACTAATGATATAGTTATACCACCTAATTCATACATGAAGGTTACCATAAAGAGCAAATTACGGAATAGTACTGTTCTTGTCTTAGAAGAATTATGTAAAGTAAAGGGATTGTCAGTAGAAAACGCATTATGTCATACGAACGACGAAGGGCAAACTCAGATATTCATAATTAATCACATGAATGGGGAAGTTCAGTTGAAAAAGGGAACTTGCATAGTTAATATTGAAAAATGTCCCTCCCCTGTGAAGGAAATAGTTATAGCTGGAGTAATAAGTGAGATAAAATCTACGGATAGAGAAAGAATAAAAGAGAATTTAATTCACTCAGGTGAATTTGACGAAGAAAATGATTTGTTAACCCTGCTGGAAACACACAGGGACACCGTAGCATTGCCCGGAGAACAATTAGGTGTACTAACTTGATTAATCACATGATTAATGTGCACCCAGAAACACCACCAATTTTCGTACCAGCTTACCGCATACCACACTCCCAACGTACACTTGCAAATCAGTATGTCGATGAAATGTTAAAACTTGGAATTATTGAGCCTTCAGTCTCCCCGTGGAATGCCCCCCTATTCTTCGTGCCCAAACGAAATGGAGAAATGGGTGCGGTAGTAGATTACCGTAAACTAAATAATCACACAATACCAGACAGATTTCCCATGCCATTGCTAAGCGATGTTCTACAGAATATTGGTCCTGAGAATAATATATTCTCGACCATCGATCTCCTAAACGGCTACAATCAGATTCCGGTATCTAAGGAGTCGCGTAAATACACTGCCTTTTCAACAAACAGAGGCCATTATCAATATACAAGAATGCCAATGGGACTGAGGACAGCCCCAGGCACATTCCAGCGTCTTATGAATTACGTATTGTCCGGAATTTTAGGACAAGGAATATTTGTTTATCTTGACGATATTATAATCGCAACGAAGAATATTAAGGATCATCTCAGGAAATTAGACTTACTCTTACAAAAGCTTAGTGATGCTGGATTAAAAATTAAACTTTCTAAATGCAAATTTTGCTTTAAGGAAATAAATTTCTTAGGCTACAAATTAAGTTCTGATGGTATTCACACCACTGATGACAAAATACAGGCAGTGAGAGATTTTCCTGAACCCACTACGACTGACGAAGTTAGACAATTTTTAGGTCTGGCTGGGTACTATAGGTCATTCGTACCACAGTTCTCTCATATAGCCTTTCCTCTATTCCAACTACTCAAAAAAGATGCTGTATTCCAATGGGAAGAAGAACAAAAAAGGGCATTTAACAATCTAAAAATTAATCTAACATATGCACCTTGTTTAGCATATCCGGATTACACAAAATCATTTCTTATTTGTACAGACGCATCAGTTAAAGGATTAGGGGCTGTACTGATGCAGGAAGATAAAAGAGGAAAGAATCAACCAATTGCATTAGCCAGCAGACAAACAAGAGGTGTGGAGAAAAATCATTGCTCTACAGACTTAGAGGCACTTGCAGTGGTTTTTGCATTACAAAAGTTTCGAGATTTGGTATATGGTTACGAAATCCACTTATTCACCGACCATAAACCACTGGTGGGTATGTTTAAAGAAAAACTCCTTTCTGGGAGGAGAGCAAGATGGAAATGTACAGTTGAAAACTACAATGTTCAAATTCATTATATACAAGGTAAAATGAACATAGTAGCTGATGCATTATCTAGGAACCCGAACACAATTCAGGTCGCGGCGTTAGATCTCAAAGGAAATATCCCAAACCACGAGGATATCGCAAAGGCACAAAGACTTGACCCAATATGGTCTAAAGTAATATACAAGTTAGAAAGTGGAGATGACATACAATTACCCAAACTGCATGTCCCACTTGAACAATTCACAATGGTCAATAATACATTATACAAAATTAACTCTAAACAACCAAAACGCCAAAGAAATACTAACCAGTTGGTAGTACCTAATGACATGATACCCCAAGTATTACGATTGATACACGACAGCCCACATGCAGGACATCCTGGAAAGGATAAGACATTCAACCAAGCCCAGCTATTATATTACTGGCCTTCATTACGAAAAGATATAAACAATCATATAGACAGATGCGAATCATGTGCGAAACACAAAGGATACCCAATCACACCTGCACCAATGGGTAATTAACCTGTACCACATCAACCATGGGACGTTGTCGCTGTTGATTTACTCAAGATGCCATTATCATACAATAATAACCTATACTTATTCGTTGCAACGGATCATTTTTCCCGTTATGTCATTTTAGCTCCAATTAAAGATAAGACAGCAGAGACAGTAGCAAAGGCAATAACAGATAATGTAATATGTCGCTTTACTACCCCAAAGGTACTAATAAGTGATAATGGAGGAGAATTTAATACTGAGATCTTACAAGAAATATGTAAACAATACAACATCAAAAAGGTTAACGTTTTGGCCTACCACCCAGCATCGAATGGGTTGGTAGAGAGACAAAATAAAAAGGTATTAGATGTGCTACGACACATTCTCAGTGAAAATTATGCAAGCTGGGATGATTGGATTCCCAGAGTAGAGGCCTCAATTAATGGGTCTATAAGTAAATCCATCGGTGACACACCACATTTCATTATATATGGCACAGATAAAAAATTACCATATGAGCTCCTAGAAGGTGACAGCATGCCTATATACAATTACGATGATTACTCTAAACTCCGTTTACGTGAATTCCAGGACATTCACAAAAGAGTCAAAAAACAATTAACGATGTCCAAGGAAGAAATGACGGAGGCATTTAACAAGAAGGCAAAAGATTCACAATGTTTACGGTGTCATTCATACGAGAGACAATAAATTATCCCCAAAATTTGAGGGCCCATACAGAGTAATTAACATAAAAGCAAACAAAGTTTTAATTAAGTCACTTTCAAGTGGCGAGGAGAAACAAGTTCATATTGACCATTTAAAACGAGTTTCAAGGGAATTATCACATAATTATTCAGCCTCGGATACAACCGAACAGGTGAACGTACCTCAAGAAACCAAGCAAGAACACAACAATGATTACAAAAAGAAATTAAGGTCATATACCAAACAATCGAACATAGGTGCAACTGTTCCAATAAAATCTACAGTACATCATTTACGAGAATTAAATATCGATTTAAACTTCTTCTATAGATGAAATAACAATCAACCGTAACGCACATCATCACTTTCATCGACCACAGCGTTATAGGAAATTAATAGATTTTTTTTTTTTTTCGGTAGGTTACGATGAAGGGACTTATGCTATGGATTCTCCTCTACATAGCAAGAGGATATGTGCACTTAGACCCCAAACATATAGTACGACAAGGATGCCTCATAGCTCCAACGGCCACGACTACAATCGTTAAGGACGTCATAAGTACTGAAATAAGTCTAGATTACTTGTGTGACTTACCTACTTATCTAGACAGACTTGCGACGCCGATGCGAACTCTGGACTTCATGATAGGAAATTATGTTTCACAAGCACATAACACCAAGGAAGTGAATGAAATGGTAAAGTTAGCGAAATGGAAACTAGAACAGGCGAAGTCAACTATGCTCGTCATGATCCAAGATCTCCCATCTTATGGAACGGAGGTACTGAGCGACAGGAACATCACACGTACTCGCCAAAAGCGCGGTTTGTTCGACCTGGGCGGCGCAGTTCTTGGGAACATCTTTGGATTGGCTACAGAGGATGACCTTAAAGAAATAAACAACAAAATTAATAAGATAGCTCAGGTACTAACATACCAAGATAAATTCATTACAGGACAGAACTCAGCAATGAAGACAATTGTGAAAAATCTGAAACAAGCGGAAAACGTAGCTCTCGAGAGTGTAGATAAAATAAATGAATTAGAGGGAAACGTTACTCTTTTCCAGCACTTCTCCATCATCACAGAACATATTGACACGATTCTACTACAATTAGAGAACACTAGAGATCGTTTCAGGGCACTTATGCAAGGAATTTCGAATGCTGGTGATGGCAAGATCACAATTGACTTACTCCCAGTTCATGAGCTACGTCAGATAATTAGTCAAGGCATACATAAACATAAATTGAAGCCGTTGTTCCGCAGTAGGGAATTTATGCAATATTACCCGTATTTAGAAGCAACACTAACACCAACATCAGTGGTAGTTCATGTACCATTCATCACTGAAGACCTGTTCACAGTATACCAAATACACCCCTTCCCCTATAAAAATAACAACACTTTAGTCATCATCAACATCAACACAGACACCGAACTCATCATGGTCTCCAAGAGACGGGACACTGTCAATTTCGCAAGTGAATCAACGATTGAACGAAAGTACCGCACATCCTTACATGCTGTTCATCTTTGTCCTGCGTACATTTTCACGTTTCAGCCTACTGATACAGTCCCTTGTGAAATGGCTATCATCAGAAATGACAATATTCATCATCATTGCAACTTCACTTTTGCTCGAGATAAACTTGTACACCATCAACGCATTGGACACTCACAGTTTTTTTATTTCCCTCATAACACATCAGTTTACATAGTCTGTCCAGATATACCACCATCTCATACATCAGCATCAGGATTATACATAGCACCAGACTACTGTGCGGTATTTACACCAGCCATGTCTACTTTATCCACCATCAATCACTACGCCATTCTCAATCATACACACAAATATTTCCACCCACTGCCTGATATGAACTTAAACATGAGCACAAGTATTAAGTTGACTTCACCTAAGTTTGAAACTATGCAGCTGATCAATGAAACAATGAAGCCCTGGGAAGATTTGAGTTTGAGTATGTTCAACCCATATTATGTGTATAGCCCAGCACCTACTGTCTTCATAATCGTCTGCATTGTAGTTGCAGTACTGCTGTTCGCAATGCACAGAATGCATGCAAGAATTGCTAATTTGGAGTCATTATTTAGTGGGGGGAGAGTTAACATCACAGTTAACCACCCTGAATGAAGTGTATATATTTTGTATATAGTATTAATTATATATATGAAAAAAAAAATACAAAGAAGAATGACCCATATATGGCAGACCAGTACCATTATCTTTAAATGAAATATTAATAACTCTTACCATAATCTTAATTTTAAACTATTTTTTATTCTTGCATGTATGCATTTCACTATAATAACCCAAGTACATACTGTATTACAGTTAAATAATTTACTTTAATGCATTTATTCAAATATGTATACAACTTGTTTAAAATGTAATATTACTAAATAAACACTATTTACTATGAATAATATATGTATACAATATTCATACAATTATGTTACTTTTACAATATTATGTATTTCACTTAATTAGCTTATAAGTTCATTATAATGTGTATATAATATGTATTAATATGTTAGGACTATTAACTGTCGATGGTATGCCATTTTCGCGTGACCGAGCAATGTATTATAATTACAAATCATAATAGATAGATAGATAAATAGATAGATAGACAGCCCTATGCCAGCCTGGGAAAAGGAAATGAGCTTGCAAGTTACACTGAGGAAAAGCTGACGACAGATTACGAAGTAACCAGTAAGGAGATGATGCAGTTAGTTGTCAGCAGTCCAACCGTGAACAAAGACCTAGTGACCATACACACACATACACACATACTCACACACAGGCTGCTAGAACTTTCCACTCACAAGGAACACACGTGACACACCCCTGCTACACCAGAATTTAGGAAAGAGAGCTCAGAAGGAGACAAGCCTTAGAACAGGCAGGTCAGAAAAAGAAAGGGCTTATCAATTTGAGAGAGAGAGAGAGAGAGAGAGGGAGCCAGAGCGAGACAGAGAGATAGCTAGCGGGACTCTATACTCCGCTCTGTGTGAGAGACTTGTTAATATTTCCAAGACAAATAAAAATAGTCCCATACTATTCTCTACCTCTCCTGTCACTACATGACAAATGGGAAGCTACTCTAAGATATAAAAACCGCTCGTCTACAAGTCTAATATATATATATAACTCAACCACAAAGGAACCACAAAGTCTTTTATGACATTTAGTCATTTTATCACAGTTACATTAAATAATAATAACAATAACAATAATAATAATAATAATAATAATGATAACAATAATAATGATAATAATAATAATAATAATAATAATAATAATAATAATGATACTACTACTACTACTACTACTATTATTATTATTATTATTATTATTATACAAGTTGGGGCAATAATGAAATGGGAGATTCACTGATTAGTGGAGCATAGTATTCCTGTTGTTGTTACAATAAATAATAATAATAATAATAATAATAATAAGAACAATAATAATAATAATAATAATATTATTATTATTATTATTATTATTATTATTATTATAATTATTATTATTATTATTGTTATTATTATTACTGTCATCATTATTCGACATATTGAAGATAGCTTATGAGAAACTTTTTAAGCCATTTATTGCACTATGGATTTGGAGAAGGCATAAGATAAGGTAGAAAAAGAAGAATTACGTAAGATTTTACGTGTGTACAGTGTATATGGTAAACTGTCGCGTGTCATTAAGCGCTACAACGATGGTAGTGAAGGAGGCGTATGGGTAGGTGGGCATCGAAGTGAATGCTTACGATCATTGTTGGAGTGAACAAGACTGTGTTATGTCCATATGGTTGTTACATGTATATCTATAAACTGGTTTATGAGAGATGAAAAACATGTAATGGAAAATGATATGGGGTTAGGAATGAATGATTGGCAATGGAGTATCTCAAAATTGCTACTTGTAAAGACTGGAAATGAACAAACTTATTAGTCTGGTGTAGAATTTTTAGAAATCTGTGATAGTCGTGCCTTAAAAGTAAATGCAGATCAGAGAAAAGTAATGGTTGGTGAGAGAGAAAGGATTCCCACCTAGATGTTACAGAGAATGGAGAAAAACTTGAATTGATGAAAGAGGTTAAAAGTACCTGGGTCCACTGATACAAAAGAGCGGTAAATGTTCAAAAGACCTGGAAAGTAGAATGGCACAGGGAAGGAAAATGGTTGATGCTTTGAAGATCTTGATAAGAAGTTGAGGGTTGAGTGTGGCAGCTGCAAGAGGCTTCTGTTACCATGTGTTTTTCATAATTTACAAAAGAATGTGAGAATATCTTGTGGTAGGAAAATGATAAGTAAACAGTAAGAAACATGCAGATTGGATTGTTGGGGAATGTGTGTGGCGTACGGAGTGCACGGAGTGAAGAATAACATGCTTCCCGAAAGAGACCTAGTAAGTAAGTCTGTGGACACCAGAGTTAAAGAGAATATGCTTAGATGTTAAGATAATGTGTAGAGAATGGATGTGAATCGAGAAGTGAAAATGTTACATCTGAGTGAGTTTCAAGGCAGTAGGTGGCGTGGTAGGCCAAGAAGAAGGTAGCCAGGTATGTTAACCTGTACAATCCCAGGCATTTTTGCAATTATATACCCACCCAATCCCAGACACTTTTTGGCAACATCCTGATGCTATGACAGACAGTGGCCAACTAATGTTACCCACCCACCCAGAACCAAACTCAGTACTACAAGTGCTTGCACAGTGTTGCCAATACGTTAAGGTACTCCTTAGGAAAAAAATAGCTAGACTGAAGCAATTTGAGATGCTACAGGGCTCGAATTTTGCTGTCGGCACCATCATGTCTGTGGGATTAAGTGATACTTTTTCTACTATCAGCACCATGCCGATGGGGGGATTGTATGGGTTAAATGGATGTGAGAAAGAAATGTATGAAAACTATTGTAGAATGGGAATCGACAAGAGTCTGAGCTGGCTAGATGAATATTGTGGACAGGAGCGTATGACCAGGGTTTGACACACCTTATTAACCTGCCCCGTCCCGACCAATTTTCCACCACAGACCCCCCCCCCCAATGCCGACCTTTTTTGGAAGAAAATTTTTTGGGCTCAAATCTCCGCTTTTGGTGAGAAACATTGAAAATTCATAGAGAAATCGCTCACCTGAGGTTTAACCCGCCCCGTCCCGGAGACGTGAATTCATGTCCTCACATGATGTGCACTCATATCCTGGAGACGTAAATTAACGTGGCAACATTGCAAGGTCCCTAATTTGCACAATTTTCAATTTTTGCGAGTGATTTCGTGAGTGATTTTTGGCACGTATACACGGGACACCTTCCTCTATTCCTCTACAAGATGCCAAGCAGGGACAATGCCTTACACCGCATAACCTCTCCCCCCCCCCTGCACGCCACTGTCTCGGCAATTCACCTGTTACCAGTGACCTGACCAACAAAGACATTCAAGGCCAGAGTGATTCCCCAATCGATGACAATGTGGAGGACAAAGTTTACATAACATTTGAGGAAGAAACAGTCAGAAATGATGATCAGGTAATGTGGGAAAAAAAGGTCATGAATGGTGATGAGTTAGTGAGTGAAACAATGCTTATAATGCCTATATTACTGTTTGAAACCAATATATTATTGTACTACACATAAATTCGTACCAAGTAAATAAATAAATACTGTTTATGAGTGGATAAAATAGTTACCCTCCCATAGAACTCGTTTTCTTTGGTGCCAGCCTGTTAGAAAACCCAGTCAGGTAAGGAGGTACTTGTACCTGGATCGAGTCTTTTAAACCTCAGGTGAGCGATTTCTCTATGAATTTTTGATGTTTCTCACCAAAAGCGAATGCTTGAGCCTAAAAAAAAAAAAGGTCCAAAAATGTCGGGACTGGGGCGTACCACTGCCCAGAAAACGTCAGGATGGGGCGGGTTAAAATACTGAATACAGGTACCAGTATCCCTTACCTTACTGGATTTTCTATCAGGCTGGCTCCAAAGAAAATGAGTTCTGTGGAAGGGTAACTATTCCACACCACTCATAAACGGTATTTATTTATTTATTTGCTATGAATTTATATGTAGTACGAGAGTATATTTGTTTTCACACAGTATCATAGGCAATATACGCATTGTTTCACTCACCAAACACATCATCATACCTGACCTTTTTTGGTGACTTTACCTGATCATCATTTCTGGCTGTTTCTTCCTCTAATGCTATATAAACTTTGTCCCCTACATTGGCATCGATTGGGGATCACTCTGGCCTTGAATTTCGTACAGTGGCACAACATATCTTTACTGGCCAGGTCACTGGTAGCAGGTGAATTGCTGAGACAATGGCGTGCGGAGGGGGGAGGTCATACAGGGTAAGGCATTGACCCTGCCTGGCATCTTGTAGAGGAAGGTGTTCCGTGTGTACGTACCAAAAATCATGCACGAAATATGAAAATTGTGCAAATTAGGGACCTTGCAGTTGCTGCGCATTTATATACGTCAATGGGAGTCACAGTGACAAAACGTGTGGATGTACGTATACGTCAAAGGGAGTCGGCGGGTCATATT
Organism: Coenobita brevimanus; assembly: GCF_032717465.1. NCBI lineage: Eukaryota > Metazoa > Arthropoda > Malacostraca > Decapoda > Coenobitidae > Coenobita > Coenobita brevimanus. The sequence continues at coordinate 8,113,294 of NC_136983.1, read as the reverse complement.
GACAGTCCTCGAACTGACTTTGTCGAATAGGTGAATGTGAAGCTATGTGGGGACTATTTTGCTCCATTAGTTGGAGCAAGGCTTCCAGGGGGTTGAATTGTGAGCAAATCGGAGTGTGTCCCATTCAGCTGGATAGAGTTTGGACACCATCTCACTCTATCAATATTTTTTTTCCACTCCATGGACCCTTCCTCACTCCACACTATGATGGTAAAGGAGGCCCGCTTGATGGTGATATTCATACCCCCCTGTGGCGGGGGGGACACAATCTGGCCGCACTATGGGGTGGTACTACTACTTTGCGGCCAGGTTGTGTTAGGAAGAATACTGCCACCGTATTCCCTGCGTGTCGTAAAAGGCGACTAAAAGGGGCGGGGTGAGGGGACTAGGGACCCCCTCCTCTGTTTTTTAGTTCCTAAAAAGAGACAGGCCAGAGAAAGGGATGGGGGATGGAGTTATCCCCGTACCCTGAAGATTGGGTCTATGAATGTGCGTGGATGTAGTACGATTGAGGCTAAAAGGGAGGAGATTGGGAGAATGTTTGTGAGAAGAAAGTTGGATGTGTTAGCTTTGAGTGAAACGAAGATGAAAGGGAAGGGTGAGTCTATGTTTGGAAGTGTGAATGGAAGATTGTCAGGTGTTGATAGAGGAAGGGCAAGAGAAGGTGTGGCCTTGTTAGTGAGTCCGGAAGTACAGCAATGTGTGATTGAATGGAAGGAGGTGTCATCAAGACTGATGTGGGTGAAAGCGAAATTTGAACGTGAGTTGTGGGTGTTTGTGAGTGCATATGGGCCTGGTAGTGAAAGGGATGAAGAAGAGAGGGAGTCTTTCTGGAATGATGTTGATGAGTGTCTGCAGAGTTTTGGAGCGAATGTGAATGTGGTAATGATGGGAGATCTGAATGCTAGAGTGGGAAATGTAGCAGTTGAAGGCATAGTTGGTATGCATGGTGTGCCTGGAAGAAATGAAAATGGGGAACGAATGATAGCGATGTGTGTTGAGTGAGAGATGGTGATTGGGAATACGCTGTTTGAGAAGAAAGATATTTATAAGTATACATGGGTGAGACAGGAGGGTGGAAGGGTTGTTGATAGAGCCTTGATGGACTATGTGGTTGTGTCTAGGAATGTAATAGGAAGATTGTTGGATGTGAGAGTTCTGAGAGGGGAGGGTGGAGGTATGTCTGACCACTACCTGGTGGAGGGAAAGTTAAGAGTAGGTAAGAGATGGGTGAGAGCTAGGAGGGTTAGGTGTGGCAGGGAGGTTTTGAAAGTGAGTGAGTTGGATAAAAGAGAGAAAAAGATAGAGTATCAGGAGAAATTGAAAGATGAGTGGAACGCAGTGAAAGATCGGGAAAATGGCAGCGTGGAGGAGGAATGGCAGTTGTTTAAGAGTGCTGTGGTGGGGCATGCAGAAGAGGTGTGTGGTGTGAGACGTGTGGGTGGTGGTGTAAGAAAAGGAAGTGAATGGTGGTGCGAGGAAGTAAGTATGGCTGTGGCTGAGGAGAGACGTGCATATGAAGTGTGGCTGCAGAGGAAGGATGAGATGTCATATGAAAGGTATAAGGAAAAGAGGAATAGAGCGAGAAGGGCTGTGCGTGACGCTAAAGTGGCAGCAGATGAGAGGTGGGGTAGGCGGCTGACAGAGAATTTTCAACAGAATAAGAAAATGTTTTGGAAGGAGGTGAAAAGGGTGCGAAAGGGAGAGTCTGGGAAGGAAGAACGAGTAAAAGCAGAGGATGGAAGGATGTTAACTGAGATGGATGCAGTAAGGAAGAGATGGGCAGAGTATTTTGAAAGATTGATAAATGTAGAGGAGGAAAAGGTGGCTGAGATTGTGGCGGATGGAAGGGTGCAAGGAATAAATGTGTTGGGAGAGTTGAACGATTCTTTGATCACGAAGGAGGAAGTGGAGAAAGCAGTAACGGAGATGAAAACAGGGAAAGCTGCAGGTATGGATGGGTGTGCTGTGGAATGTCTGAAGGGTGGTGGAGTGACTATTGTTGACTGGTTGGTAAGATTGTTGAATGTCTGCTTTGAGAAAGGTATGGTGCCAATTGACTGGGCAAGTGCTTGTGTGGTCCCGTTGTATAAAGGCAAGGGTGATAAGTATGAATGTACTAGCTTTAGGGGTATAAGTCTGTTGAGTGTTGTAGGTAAGGTGTATGGTAGAGTGTTAATTTTGAGAGTTAGAGAGGGTACAGGGGGAGTGATTAGTGATGAGCAGTGTGGCTTTAGGAGAGGGAGGGGATGCGTTGATCAGGTGTTTGCTGTGAGACAAGTGTGTGAAAAGTATTTAGCGAAAGGCAAGGATGTGTTTTGGGCATTTATGGATTTAGAGAAAGCGTATGATAAAATTGATAGGGAGGCTTTGTGGACTGTTTTAAGATTGTATGGACTTGATGGTAGGTTACTAAAAGGGGTGAAAAGTTTTTATGTAAATAGTAGAGCGTGTGTAAGAGTGGGAAATGCTGTGAGTGATTGGTTTCCCGTGAGAGTGGGGCTGCGACAGGGATGTGTGATGTCGCCTTGGTTGTTTTAATATTTACATGGATGGTGTTGTAAGGGAGGTGAATGCAAGAGTTTTAGGTGGTCTGAGTCTGGTAAATGTTGATGGAGGAGAGTGGAATCTGAAGCAGCTGCTGTTTGCAGATGATACCGCACTGGTGACTGATTCAGAGGAGAGATTGAGACAGTTGGTAGAGGAGTTTGGAAGGGTGTGTGAAAGGAGGAAATTGAAAGTAAATGAGAATAAGAGTAAAGTGATGAAGTGTACGAGGTTGATAGATGGTAGGGGGATGAATATAGTTTTGAATGGTGAGTTGCTTGAGGAGGTAGATTGTTTTAAATATCTAGGGTCACATGTTGCTGTGGATGGAAGAATAGATGCAGAAGTGAAGTTTAGAATAAATGAAGTAGGAAAGGTGTTGGGAGGAATGAAAAAAGTGTTTAAATGTCGTTCGCTTAGAATGGATGTAAAGAGAAGGCTGTATGAGGGTGTTGTGGTACCGACTGCATTATATGGGGCTGAAACATGGAATATGGGTGTAGCAGAGAGGAAAAGTTTGAATGTAATGGAGATGAGGTGTCTGAGGAGTATGTGTGGAGTGACGCATATGGATCGAGTGCGAAATGATGAAGTGCGAAGGAGAACTGGAGTTGTTCGGGAGATGGCTGGTAGAGTTGAGCAGAGGGTGTTGCAATGGTTTGGGCATATGGAGAGAATGGATAATGAGCGATTGGTGAAAAAGATAACTAGATCTGATGTGAGAGGTGTAAGGCTGAGAGGAAGACCACGAATAGGATGGATGGACAGTGTGAAGAGAGCGCTGGATGCGAGAGGGATGTCTGTTGAGCAAGGAAGAGTGGCTGTGCGTGACAGAAATAAATGGAGAGAAATTGTGAATGAATAAGTGATGACGCAGCCCTGAGGGGATATTCTCCCGCATTTGGTCTGATCAGCTAGTCAGGTCAGGTGCGGGTAAGGGGATGGGTGTATTATGATGTGGCAGGGGTAAACCAGTTCTGCTGTCGGGCCCTGCTGCGGATGTCACTGATTGCATTGTGCAGTTGACCCTTGTGCGGTGTGGTGCGGTGAGGATCTGTCCGTTCTCCCCTTTGGGGCTAAGATGCGAATAAATGTGTTTGAATGGATGAGTAAATGGAGAGTGAGTCGTCCTGTCTCGGCTACCTCCCTTTCCTTGGGGGAAGCAGCCTAGGTATATAGATAGATAGATAGACTTGCTGCTGTTGATGACGACAATGAAGATAATTATTTTATTTTTACTACTACTACTATTACTACTACTGCTACTACTACTACTACTACTACTACTCAGTCTGCTCAGATGTCTCCTGTGATAGTCATGTGCTGGTGACCTGTGATAGTGTTGTGTTAGTGTGTTGTAGTGACCTGTGATAGTTCTGTGCTAGTGATCCATAATAGTGTTGTGCTAGTGTGTTTTAATGACTGGTGATAGTGCTGTGCTACCTTTGAGTGATTTTGAGCGTGATGGCTTCCTCTGCAGAGAGTTGTCCCCAGTGCAGGTATTGAGAAGAACTACCTTAAATTAAAGGAAGAACTTTGTTAACTGAAGTGGAAGGTACAGGTATTCAGGCAAGAAGTCACAAATGAGGGAATTGTTGTAGATGTTGGAGGAGAGAAAGGAAAAAAGCTGAAGGTTGGACACTTGTTCACAAAGGTGCAGCGAAGTTCACCCTTAAGAAGCAAACAGAAATAAAGACCGCTAATGCCTTCAACGCACTACGGGACGAATGTGAAGGGAAGGCAGTGAGGGATGTAGAGGAGAAGGACGGAGAGAGAACTTTCTGTACAGGTAAGGATAGTGAGAACAAGAAAGGTAAGAAAATGTTGTATTTGTTGGAGACTCCCAGGTAAGATATCTTAACAGAGCCATGTGTACTCCACTCAGTAAACATATGTGTCTTCCAGGGACCAGGGTGGGTAATGTGATAGAAAAAATTTCAAATATTGTGAAGGACTGTGGAGAGAAACCCACTGTGTGCCTCAGTGTAGGAGGCAATGATATTAGTAGGTGTAAGAGTGGGGTACTATGGCAGCAGTACAAGGTGATGTTAGACAAGGTTAGGGAGAGGGGAGGGACACTGTAGTACTCGGTGTTCTGCCTAGGAGGCAGGTTGGGAGGGAATGGTTGAGCAGGGCGATAGATTTTAATTGCCGCCTTGAAAGGTATTGCAAAGATAATTAAATACCTTTCATTTACAGCTGGGACCAGTTTTATGGACGGAGTGCCATGTACAGTATAGTTGGGATGGGACTCATCTTAGCAGGCAGGGAGTTACTGTTTTAGCTGGAATGATAGATAGGGAGTTAGAGTTTTTTTTTTTGAGGTTGAGAAGTAGATGTACAGGAAGTTACGGCAACTACACTCAGAAATCAGTATTACCATATTTGGATAGATGCATCAAGACTTGCAAAAGTAAGAACAACAGTTTAACCATTAGTGTAGGACATCCACTCACGCACCTCAGATTGAGCAAGCGATGATAGAGGAGAGAACAAGTGATGATAGAGGGGCGATAAGTGATAGTATAATAATTTTTTATAATAGTAAAGTAAAGGTTTCCCACTCAGTAATAAAATAAAAAATAGTAAATCCCAAGGTAGAGGCATAACTACTCGTAGTAACCTGAAATTGTACAACACAAACAGCAGGAGTTTACATAATACTATGGATGAACTGAGGACTTTAATTTGTACAGAGAAAATAGACATCACCGTTATTAGTGAAACTTGGATGAATACAGACACTCGAGAATTTTTAGCAGACTATCAGATAAAGGGCTATAATATTTTTGTGTCAAACCGTCTGGGAAGAAAGGTGGGGAGGGGTAGCTATTTATGTAAATGATTCATGAAACTGTTACAATAAAGCAGACATTAAAGTAAATAGGGACACCCAAAGTTTCTGGGTCGAAATTAGTAACATCAGGGAGAAATTAGTCTTAGGAGCAATTTACAGATCTCCAGAATTAAGTACAGCAGATAGTAAATACCTCTGAGAGGAAACTAGGAAACCATCACAGTCCAGCTTAGTAATTATCGTAGGGGAACTTAATCTGCCAAGGACAGATTGGAGAAATCAGACATGGGATGCAGAGTCAGGGGACTTTCTAGAGGTCTATCTGTCTATCTATATACCTAGGCTGCTTCCCCCAAGGAAAAGGAGGTAGCCGAGACAGGACGTGACATTCCCCATTTACTCATCCATTCAAACACATTCATTCGCATCTTAGCCCCAAAGGGGAGAAGGAACAGATCCTCACCGCACCACACCGCACAAGGGTCAACTGCGCAGTGCAATCAGTGACATCCGCAGCAGGGCCCGACAGCAGAGCTGGTTTACCCCTGCCACATCATAATAGACCCATCCCCTTACCCGCACCTGACCTGACTAGCTGATCAGACCAAATGCGGGAGAATATCCCCTCAGGGCTGCGTCATCATTTATTCATTCACAATTTCTCTCCATTTATTTCTGTCACGCACAGCCACTCTTCCTTGCTCAACAGACATCCCTCTCGCATCCAGCACTCTCTTCACACTGTCCATCCATGCTATTCGTGGTCTCCCTCTCAGCCTTACACCTCTCACATCAGATCTAGTTATCTTTTTCACCAGTCGCTCATTATCCATTCTCTCCATATGCCCAAACCATCACAACACCCTCTGCTCAACTCTACCAGCCATTTCCCGAACAACTCCAGTTCTCCTTCACACTTCATCATTTTGCATTCGATCCATATGCGTCACTCCACGCATACTCCTCAGACACCTCATCTCCATTACATTCAAACTTTTCCTCTCTGCTGCACCTATATTCCATGTTTCAGCCCAATATAACGCAGTCGGTACCACAACACCCTCATACAGTCTTCTCTTTACATCCATTCCAAGTGAATGACATCTAAACACTTTTTTCATTCCTCCCAGCACCTTACCTACTTCATTCATTCTAAACTTCACTTCTGCATCTATTCTTCCATCCCTAGCATGTGACTCTAAATATTTAAAACACTCTACCTCCTCAAGCAACTCACCATTCAAAACTATATTCATCCCCCTACCATCTACCATCCTCGTACACTTCATCACTTTACTCTTATTCTCATTTACTTTCAATTTCCTCCTTTCACACACCCTTCCAAATGCCTCTACCAACTGTCTCAATCTCTCCTCTGAATCAGCCACCAGTGCAGTATCATCTGCAAAAAGCAGCTGCTTCAGATTCCACTCTCCACCATCAACATTCACCAGACTCTGACCTCCACCTAAAACTCTTGCATTCACCTCCCTTACAACACCATCCATATAAATATTAAACAACCAAGGCGACATCACACATCCCTGTCGCAGCCCCACTCTCACGGGAAACCAATCACTCACAGCATTACCCACTCTTACACACGCTCTACTGTTTACATAAAAACTTTTCACCCTTTTTAGTAACCTACCATCAAGTCCATACAATCTTAAAACAGTCCACAAAGCCTCCCTATCAATTCTATCATACACTTTCTCTAAATCCATGAATACCCAAAACACATCCTTGCCTTTCGCTAAATACTTTTCACACACTTGTCTCACAGTGAACACCTGATCCACGCATCCCCTCCCTCTCCTAAAGCCACACTGCTCATCACTAATCGCTCCCTCTGTACCCTCTCTAACTCTCATAATTAACATTCTACCATGCACCTTACCTACAACACTCAACAGACTTATACCCCTAAAGCTATTATTGTACATTCATACTTATCACCCTTGCCTTTATACAACGGGACCACACAAGCACTTGCCCAGTCAACTGGCACCATACCTTTCACAAACCACACATTCAACAATCTTACTAACCAGTCAACAATAGTCACTCCACCACCCTTCAGGCATTCCACAGCACACCCATCCATACCTGCAGCTTTCCCTGTTTTCATCTCCTTTACTGCACTCCTTCGTGATCAAAGAATCATTCAACTCTCCCAACACATTCATTTCTTGCACCCTTCCATCCGCCACAGTCTCAGCCACCCTTTCCTCCTCTACATTTAACAATCTTTCAAAATACTCTGCCCATCTCTTCCTTACTGCATCCATCTCAATTAACATCCTCCCATCCTCTGCTTTTACTCGCTCTTCCTTCCCAGACTCTCCCTTTTGCACCCTTTTCACCTCCTTCCAGAACATTTTCTTATTCTGTTGAAATTGTGTCCCCCCCGCCACAGTGGGGGACACAGAGGTAGTACAGGATAGTTTCCTATATCAGTAAATCAGGGAGCCCACCAGAGGTAATAATATATTCGATTTGGTTTTAGCTAATGAAGAAAATGTCATTAGTAATATAGAAGTTGGTGGACAACTTGGTAATAGCGATCATGAAGAAATTAAGTTCAGATTTATTTGGGATATCTGTTCCACTGAAAATACCTTCACCGTTCCTGATTTTCGTCTAGGAGATTTCGATGGATGAAGAGCTTATTTTTGAACAGTATTCCATAGGGGGAATAGCTATTTTAGAGAGTGCCAGGTCAGTGGGGAACTCCAGGTCATAGGTGAGGGGCAGGAAACAGGTGGGAATGTGCGCCATGTCTCTGGGGAAGGTGAGGTCATAGGTGGGGGTGCAATTCAGGTGACGAGGATTAACTCTGGTCCAGTACCAAGCAGACATTCGGCTAGTGAGAAATATTACAAGTTCGTAAATATAACACGTGCTCATGGGCCATTCGGGCCCCTCGCACTTGCTCCTGTGGAAGGCTCTCGTGCTGCTATAGTTTATTTTAGTTGTACCTATGGGCAAAAATTTCTACGGAGATCCTATGCCGGGTGCCTGGAGCAGTGTTTTTTGGTCAAAATGTGATCGCTCATTAAATATAGTAAATTTTTTTCAATCATGATGGGACCAAGTTTTTTTCACGTCAGCGAAATTTTTGCGATTATTATGCAAATTTTGGTGCGATTTGAATGTGTAGTTTCGGCTGCCCAATACACACACACACACACACACACACACACACACACACACACACACACACACGGCTAATGCTATAGTATATTAGATAAACGGAGGCCAAGAAAGATGTATCCCTTCAAAACCGTTTGGAACGAATGTTCAGAACCAAGATGGTTAAACAACAGATTAAAGTCTCTCATAGGCCAAAGGAAAGGAATGTGTAGAAAAATATGACATAGAGAGGAAAACTTACGTAACCGGTACGCGATTTTAAATAAAGAAGGAAAGAGGGAGATACGGGAAGCAAAGAGAAGTTATGTTGCTAGTGAGTCAAAAGAAAACCCCAAGAGTTTTTATCAAATGTACCTTACGAAATATAAAGATAAGATAGGACAACTCAGAACAGAATCAGGCGACAATACCAGTGAAGATAAAGAAATGTGCTCCATTCTAAATAATTATTTCATATCAGTATTCACCAAGGAAAATTTAGACCTCTTCCCTCAAGTAGCAAATATTTACGATAATACAGAAAATATTCTTAGTAAAATAACCATTAGTAAAGAGGGCGTATTGAAAGAAATTAATAACTTTCAAACCTCAACAATCGCCAGGTCTGGACGATATATATGCAAAAATCATAAAAGAAACCAAAGAAGAATTATGTCAGCCACTTTTAACATTATTTAATGACCCTTTAATTTCAGGAGAAGTCCAAGAGACGTGGAAGACCGCAAACGTAGTGCCCATTTTTAAAAAGGGTGATAAATCAGCTGCGTCGAATTATCATCTGATAAGTCTACCGTCAATAGTAGAAAAAATGTTAGTCAATTTGGGCAAATAAGATTAGAGAACACTTAGAAAGATTTAATCTTATAAACGAAAGTCAGCACAGATTCAGGCAAGGACGATCCTGCCACACAAACTTGTGGTCATTCTCCTCGGAGGTCTATGAGGCAGTAGATAGCGATAAAGCTTACGATGTTATTTATCTGGACTTTAGTAAAGCTTTTGATAGGGTCCCACACGAAAGGTTAGTTAGAAAGGTTCGAGCACTCGGTATAGACGGCGATATCTTAATTTGGCTAGAATCCTGGGTGAAAGGACGAAAGCAGAGAGTATTAATAAATGGAACTAAGTCGGATTGGGGATTAGTAACTAGCGGTGTACCACAGGGTTCAGTACTCAGTCCCTTATTATTTACTGTATATATACAGTAAATGATCTAGCCTTAGGAATCACTAGCAGCATCAAGCAAATTTGCCGACGATACAAAAAATAGCGTATCATTAACTCGACTGACAATTGCCATTACTTACAAAAGGACCTCGATATTTTATCCAAATGGTCTAAAACTTGGCAAATGGAATTTAACGTTGAAAATTGTAAAGTATTTAACGTGGCAAGACCATTGGAGATACTAAATACAGCTTAGATAACAAAGAAATTATTAAATCAGAATGCGAGAGAGATCTAGAAGTTATGGTTAGTAACGACCTCAAACGAAGGCAACAGTGTATTAAAGCGAAAAATAAAGCAAATAGGGTCCTAGGATTTATTTCGAGAAGCGTGACCAATTGGTCATCAAAAGTAATTCAGCAGCTTTATCTAGCATTAGTAAGGCCACATTTAGACTATGCACAACAATTCTGGTGTCCTTACTGTACAGTAGAATGGATAATAACTCGTTGGAAAATGTACAGAGACGAATGATAAAAATGATACACGATGTTTAGAACCTGTCATATGAAGACAGACTGAATGACTAAGTATGCACTCGCTAGAGAGGCTTAGAGTAAGGAGAAACTTAACTGGAGTGTTTAAGTGGCTGAAGGGTAAACATAAGGGAGATATTAGCAAGGTACTTAAAGTGAGCATACAGGATAGAACCAGAAGTAATAGTTTCAAACTAGAAAAATTCCGTTTCAGTAAGGAAATAGGTAGAAATTGGTTTGGTAATAGGGTAGAAGGCGAATGGAATAAGCTACCTAGTAAAGCAGTTGCTGCCTCTTCCATTGAGAGTTTCAAGCATAGGCTAGATAAGCAGATGACAAATAAGAGATGGGTATAGAAAAAAAAATCTTATAACCAATACTAATTCATACTTTTTCCTTTTCAGGTTACACTACGATAGTCTCTTTTTCTCCTTTCACACTTTCCTGTAAAATGTCAACGCAAGTTTTCCTATACTGCGTGGTGTTCTTTCTGACTTTTTCCTGCCGGTTTCGGATGGAGGGTTTGGAGGGCGGGGGAGAGCCATTTTCTTTGCTGTTGTTATCGTAATCTAGTAGTTCAGTTACTCTTCTAGGAGCTGCTTAGCATGGGCCAACCGGCCTACCGCAGTTAGCCTTTCTTCTTATGTTCTTACTACTACTACTGGTGGTGGTGGTGGTGGTGCTGCCACTAGGACTACTTCTACTACACATCAATCAAGGTAAGATTAAGGCTGTTAAAGTTACAGAGTTAAAAACGAGTTAAAACTAGATAGCACGTTTACTGTACTTCTTAACTGTATCAATGCGAAGAAAATGATATTAATGGAATGCGGTATACGGTAAGTTTTTGCAAAACAACATCAAAATTTAACTGAGATTTGGCTTCATGCAAGAACAACAACAAAAACAACAACAGCCGCAACAACAATAACAATAATAACAAAACAACAAAAACAACAGACAAAAAAAGAAGACCAAGACCAAGAAGAGGAGGCGGAGGAGGAGGAAGAATACGTTAACCGACACAGCGTATACATACGTACATACATACATACATAGAGAGAGAGAGAGAGAGAGAGAGAGAAATTATCGAGGGATGAAATAGTTACACTTCAGGAAATATTATATAGTTCAGTCACTCTGCCTTCCTTCATTTCTAGGTACTCTCCAATAAATAACAATCCATTATAAAATCAAAACTGAATGCTATTAATTCATTGCAGGAGCCTTTGAATTGGGGAGTCCCTTCCTTGTCGGCAGTTAGAATACAATACGAAATCATCATGGTGGAAAGGTTACTCAGGACACTTTATATCTACTATAATTCTTGATTCTGCCTAGGTCAACACAACAATTATTTGGTGGTAGTTAACAGTGAAGAAGAAAGGGGCCCTCCAATCTATACTATCGACAACGAGATTCATGATAAACTCCAGACTCTGAGGGACACATTCTTATCAGTAAGGAAGGTTCCGTAGCACCACTTTCTTAGCAGTGTAATTCTGCATATAATAAGTGAGTACTCACTTTTATGGATGAGGTCTTAAGTCGATGTTAAATGGACAATGTTAATAAACAAAAGAACAGCAATGTGTAGTATGCAAGTACATTTCATTATAATATTAGGACAGTAACGCGGTATTTGCACGTTTCCTACTTGAATGAAATTGATGATAACACTGTTATTTTTAAAAGGGTAACGTATATCTTTTAGATCTGCGGTGGCGAGGTGGATTCGAGCCCCACAGAGAGCAGGGTGCTTTACGGTAAGATGCTATTGAACCTGCCTTCTATACACAGACAATTCTTCAGCAGCCATGACCGCAAAAGCTTCATTTCACTACCACCCACACTGCAATAGGTGGTGTGCAATCTGAAAAATAAATAAAGAAATAAATAAATAAATAAAAAGTTCATAATTACGTGACGGCCACACATCTTTCAGACCTGCGGTGGCAAAGTGGGTAAAAGCCCCTCATAAACGAGAGTGGTTTACAGTATTATGTTAATCAACCTGGCGTTGATACATAAATTTGTTTTTATAAAGGCTCATAGAAAGGAGGGGTAACTTACTGTGCCTTACAGTCTACTTAACTTAGATTTTATGGAGTATAAAGTATTTGCTTTTAATCGCCGAACATTGTTTTCATTAAACTCTATCATATTTTGATGGATATTTCCTGTCTGATGTACATAAAGATTTGCTTTATTATCGTACCTACCTTCGCCATCGCATGGTAGTGTGATGGTTGTCGAAAGCACCATGATTACCGAATGCTCTTATTCCACAATATCTGTTTTGACAATTTTTACCTGATGCACATTTTAATTTGACACTGTTAAGTAGGTTATAGTTATTTGGAGGGGAGGTCTGAAGGGGCGCCCCCCCTCCTGATAGGTGTCAGTGCCCTCCAGTTAGGTTTCCACCGGTATTTCTGCTTTAAATTATGTACAATCTTTTTTGGTGCATTAACGTCATGTCCAGTCATTGGGATCGGCAGTTAACACGCTGTCATTGGCGTTCAGACGCGTTTTCTTTAGCATCGTAGGTAGGTATATTTATTCTCTTCAATATTTTTTCAGATTAAAATCAAATGTTACTTGCCTTCTGATGTACGCCTAGTACAAAAACTGTTTTCCTTTAGAACGCTGGTAAGAAAACACCTCGAATCGCTGCATCAGTGTCCTCATATTTTGCTTCAACTGCTAAGGAAGAAGTAAGGAAAGTACCGCTATGTCTATGAGAATACAACCGCCAGATCTGACAATGTTGGCTTCTAATGAGTCAGACTGCGACAGAGTCAAACAGCAGCCATTTTTCTTGGAGCAATGATAGGAGCATGAATCACATAAGGGCAGTAGACATGGTCTCTCGTCGTTCCACAACCACAGGAGCCCTAGCTTTGACTCCAAGAGAGACAGTTAAGCAATTGTGCCCCCCCAAATTAGTATGATGATCACGGTAGTGACGTAGAAGACTCTGGAACGGACAGAACAAGTGGGAGTAAGAACAGATTCAGTTTTTCCTCCCATCTTCTGGTGTCCAGTATAAAGAGAGAGCCCATGTTTTGTTTCAATGTGTCAGTCAATATTACCTATGCTGGAGTGACCCAAGGATATTCAGATTTCTGGCAATAAATATTTCTGCTGTCTATTCACATCTCCCAGACAAGCTCTTCACACAGTCTATCACAGGCCATCTTGGGACAAAATCACAAAGCAACAAATCTTTTTGATCCTGCTCTCCGAGGGCGGATCACCACAGGATAAGACCACAAACCTTGTCCAGGCTCATTGTTTTGTCTGCTCAGCACCTTAGAGATCAAGAACAACAGGCTGTCCCGGCTGTTTTGTTCTCGAGTCCGCATATGCCCATTATATATCACCATCCGGCACCACACCGATCTGGCCCCTTGCAATAGCTCAGCTCCAGTACTCTTCATTTTTCACCACCATGGCACGGTTTCCACATGCAGTTCTTACTATACACTCCCAAAGCCTTCCATACCTGTATTGGTGCACGAACCAGTGAGTGGAAGAGGGTGGAGGGCTTCAGTGACACAAAGAAGAGTTATTCTGCTCTTACGGCTCAGTTGCCTTTCTGGTCACGCAAAACACACTTGAACGAGTAAAGCAGAGCTGCCTACCTACCCCAGGTGTGTGCAAGCCAGCCACTACAATACATACGCTGTTTCTGATTAACTTCTCAAGGTCTCCATCACATAGACACTACAACCACAAGACGAGGCTTTGATGCACCTGATATATGGTTATATCACACATTCTAATGTAGCACATTAACTTTCATGGTTTTAATGCCTCAGAAACTTATTTCTTCCCTCTTTCAAATCTCCATAATTTTCCACGTGACTATACTCTTACTTTCAACAGCATGATAGATTGGTGTCCTTTTTTTCTTGTGATCTGCCTTGAGAATCATTACAGTATTTCTAGCTTACTCTGGAAAATAAGGTTTTGCAGAGATTACTTGTACTGAGCCTGCTCCAAACATTCTTTAAGCTAACTCAGTTGCTTACTGCACCAGGGATTTATCCGTTCCGGTGTAGAATATAATATCTGTTTTTTTGTCTGGCGAGGAAGTAGGGGAGGGGGGAAGTGTGCCCGGCAAATTTAGTATTTGTCAACAGAACAGGGTCTAAAGCTTTTCGTTTCATTAATATTTCCCTTCGCTGCACAAAGAATTCATATGTTGGCGTGTCATGGGTGAACTGCACCTCAGGAACAGGCTCCGGATGTTATATATATATATATATATATATATATATACTGTATATATATATATACATAGATAGATAGATAGATAGATAGGTAGGTAGATATAAGTTGCATATGCCCTCCCCCTCCAAAAAAAAAAAAAAAAAAAAAAAGTGTAGGTGCATGACAGGGATGCGGCACCGTGATGGCATCGTGGTGGCGGGTTTTCCCGGCCCTTGACGTTCCTGCAGCCGCCTGATAAATGTCGTAAAGGCAGTTCTGACAGGGAACGAGGTATGACAGGCCCTTCCTCGCTCCCTCCAAGTTGTACGGTATTGGAAAATGCATAAAAATCACATCGAACCCCTGGACACAGGGGTTTTAACTTAACTTGGTGAAAAATGGACGAAGCAAGGACATGGGGACAAAGGACAACACTATATGAAATCCACAAACTTCAGCATGAAAGACAAGGACATAAACACGGACGAAATATGAAAAGTGGATAACAGTATGGTAAGTGAAAGATTGTGAAAGATTTGAACACAAAATAAATGAAACTGGCAATGTATCAAATCAAACGAACCCTATGGCAAACACCTGCGTAAATATTTGACAAATGCAAACGAAGTTGTATGAAAGTAAATAAACACGGGTAAATCTGCATGGAAACACAAGTGGAACGACAAGACAAATTCGGACGAAACTCTGGCAGTCACACATGAATCCATATTCACAAATATGGCCAAAAATGTAGGAGACACGAACAATGCTGGGAACGCTACTAATAAAAAGTAGCGGCGCTCCCATTCGCGTTACTAGCTCGAAAAAATACAGTGGCGTTACTGGTTTCTCTACTAAATGTAGCGGCGCTCCCGCTACTTCGGATAAGAAAAAGGTAGACGAAGGAAAGATTAACAAAAATCTGTGATATAGCAATACACTATATACTGTTTTCGATAATATTAGTCAGTCTGAGTGGTTGTTGTGTACCAGTAATGTCAGTATATACTTATACTGAAAAAAAAAAAATCATATACATGTCGGTGTCACTTTAATGAAGCTTAGAGCCGAAGGTACAGGAAAAAGTTATTTACTGTATAATGTAACATGTTCTTTTACATTGTTACCTAATATACCTACTGAAAGCAACATGCGTACATAAAAGGCAGAAAAATGTGGCCTACCATTGATACAAATTATAATTATAGATTTATTATATTTTCAATGATACCTATTTAAGATATGTACGAAAACGAAAGTAAAAATGAAGTGGGGCTTTCTTTTAAAGGCTATTTATACAATAGCAATGTTTTTTTTTTTTTCCATTACTTTAAACTGAAAGTAACATACTGTTACGAAATAATAACGTAGTAAGAATTAGTTTGAAAGAGAGAGTGGGGAAGAGAGCGGGATTTAGAGACGGGGATAGTTAGGTGTGTGTGTGTGTGTGTGTGTTGCCTACGTCTAGCAGACATCCTTATTTATCTTTAATTAATTTAAATGATCGATAATTAAGTAGCAAATTCCTGTCTAATCATCGCACATTACTAATAAATAATAATAAACTACTGATGTAATGTAGAACAAACATCATTAATTGATAAAATTGACGAAAGTATTATTTTTCGTCATTGATAAATACAACCAAACCGTCGGCATATCTGCATGTACTCACCGACTCCGAACCTGTATTCGTTGCGTGAGTAGCGAGGAGGGCGGTAACGTGTGAGTACAGCCAAAAAGTAGCTGCGCTCTCAGTTCCGCTACTTGCTAAAAAAAAAAAAAAAGCAATAGCGTTACCATCATTGCTATTAAAATAGCAGCAGCGCTATTCCCAGCTTTGGACACGAAAGAAGTTATACGCAAGACTTTGCGTCAACAATAAATACTAAAGGTCAGTACTGATGAATGTGAATGTCTGACATTTCTACTGCATTTTCCTAACTTAATAAAATTTGTTGTTCTGGCCAGGCGTTTGTCACCTGGTTATGGCGCAAAACAATATTGGAATGTAAAACGAGGACAAACACCATTAGAGACCCCCTTTTCGTGTAACAAACTTAAATATACATAAATATGATTGCTGTTTGTTTTTTAATCAATAAACATAGAATAAACAGGAACAAAATTTTCTATGGTAGGCTAAACTATGTAATAAATACAGGTTTGTTCAGAAAAGATTACAAAACTAAACGTTTCTGTAAATGATACGCGTAAACAGAACTTCCATGGTGGTGGCACTGCTCTATATCAGGCTCATAGGGTGGTGATGAGGTGATGACGTGACAAAATATTTGGAGTTAGGATAATAAATTGTTCTTCCAAGTTAACTTCCCTCCCCAACACAAACACTTCAAGGAAAAAAAAATGCTCCCACCACCAAAGCCGCCCCTCATACAACAATCATCATCATTTGGTGGGTTCGTCTCGCTCAGACCCACTATCATCCCCGACCATCCCACCGACCTCTTTGTCCATCTACGCCAACTCTTTTCTACTCCTGCATGTGATTTTTAAGCTAAATCTTTACCTACTACAATCGCTGCACCTCTTACAACCATCATCAGGAGGTATTCAGCATCCTGCCCTGCCCCTTCAAGCACCACCAATTTTGCCCTCGCATCTGGCTACATGTCCCATACATTTTTTGTTAGACTACTTTTAAGGCTCACCTCACAGATTTTCTACCTACCTACAAAGCCCATCTTTACAGCATATTCTCCACGAAGCATGCGCTAATACCCATCACCATCCCAATCTTTCTTTCCTACCTGTCTCCGCCAAGTCCACGAATCCCGCACCGTTGTGAAAGACTATAATTGACATTTCATATGCCAATACACCAAGTGGCATGATTCTGGCTTCACGCACACGGCATGAAAATATTCGTATTGATCTAAACTGATCTGAAAGACCTAAAGACACCTAATGGACCTAAAGGATCAACCCTCAAAATCCTTTACACTGGCTGAGCTGAATTCTAGCACACATTTTTGAAGAAATTACCTAAACAAAAAATAAACGGAAATTGAGCTGATGAACCTAAAATTAACTGACACCCCCTAAACCAGCGATTCTTAACCTTTTCCGACCTCAGCACCCCCTGCAGTAAGGCCGCACGGTCCAGCACCCCCTTACATCTGGTTACTGGGACTACAGTTGCTACACTGCAACAGTTACTACACCACTACAAGGATAAAGTGAAGTAATCCTTGACAATCTATTTTATACATTCTCTAAAAACAAAATATCAACGATGCCAATACTAAGCAAAACCAATATATGTTGCATTTTCCAGCACCCCCTAAAATTGACTTCAGCACCCCCTGGGGGTGCTAGCACCCCAGGTTAAGAAACGCTGCCCTAAACCAACTGAAATAATCCTGAACCGATCTGACTAATGTGAACACGAATGACAAGAGCAGATCTAAGCTAGTGAGTGGTCTAGACGTGCTAAATTCATTTATTCATTAATCCATTCTCTCTCTCTCTCTCTCTCTCTCTCTCATGGTATATTTGACTGGGCCTAATTGGATATGAAGGCCGTGAATGGAGCTAACTCAATATGACTATTCCTGAACCAACGGGGACCCAGCAGAAAGCCTGAATAAAGGACTTGAATGAACCTTTTTTGACTTGGATAGATCAGCACTGCCCTGGACTGATCTGACCTGGCCGAATTGGATACGGCGAACCATACTGGATCTTTTATCGAAGTTGACAATTTTTCATCCTGCGAAATTCTTGCTGTCTCCTAATTATTTTATTCGAATTCGGCTTAACCACATGTAGAAAAGTTTATAAATAGGTTTCCATCAAATCCGTCTCTGCCATGACATAGTTTGGTTTACTTTTGCTGTCACTTGAGGTTTTTATTCACCTAAGATAACACCGCCCTAGTGACTAAGATGTAAAACAATCTCCATTAGCCCTTTTTATTTGCCATATCTCCCCTTAAGCTGCATAAACGCATATAATAGTTGGAAGAATAATATATCTTTGTATCTGAGGGTTAATATTCTGTGGCAATAATAACAGCAGTTGTAGTGGTAGAGATAACAATATTAATATTGTTAATGACGAGGATGTGGATGCTGATGGTGACGACAGCATAGTGACATGATGATGGCGATGATGCTGATGACGACGGAAGCTATAACGAAATTAAAAATACTACTGCAATTGATAATAATAATGATGATGGTCATGATGACGGTGATGATTATGGTGATGATGACAGGAATAACAACAGTGCTACTGGAAATGCTGATGATAAAGATTTTTTCGGTAATAGTGACGATGATGATGATGAGTACGAAAAAGAAAGAACCACCTATCTATCCTTAAGAGTGGTAAAAGAGGAGTGAGGGAGAGGGTGGTGGGGAGGAGTGGCGAGGTTTGGCCAAATTTCCGGCAGCCGAATCATAACCAACAAGTTTACTGCCAAGTGCACCGCGTCCCAGCATAAGGGTGGGAGACATATTGGCAGGAAGGAGAGGTGAGGGAGAGGGAGGAAGGGAGAAGGGAAGGAGACAGGGCAGATGGAAGAAGTGGAGGGAGAGAAATAATAGAAGAGGTGGTGGTAGGCTGGGAGGACTTACGGAAGAAAGAGAGGAGGATTGAAGAAGGACAGAGAAGAGGAAGGAAGGCGGAGGGGAAGTAGACTGGACAGACGACAGGAGGGAAAGAGAGAGGGAGAGGTAAGAAGAGAGAGGGAAAGGAGATGGGAGGGAGACAAGATAAATGGAAGAAGGGAAGGGAGAAGAAGAAATGGAGAGGTAATAGGAGGAAGAGTGAAGGAGTGAAAATGGAGGTGCACAATTTTAAACCAGGCCAAGAATGAACGAAGACAGAAAAGGTGGGAAGGAATGAGTGGGAAGGAGGACATGGAGAAAGACGAAGAGAGGAGAAGACAAGGAAGATCGGAGGAAAGAGAGAGAAAAGTAGGATGGGTAGGATGAAGAAGTGGAAGAGGTGAGTTAGTATACATATTGAAAGATAGGGGAGGTGGAAAAGGGAATGGAGTGGGGAGTGAGAGGGGAAGAGTGGGGGAGGGCGGGAAGGCTAACTGGAGTAAAGAGAATGGGTAAAAAAAGGAATGAATGGAGACTTGAAAATATGGAAATTGGGTGGGGATGAAGAGAGAGGTGGGGAAGGAGATGGGAAGAAGGAGGAAAAGAGTGTCGGAGAGAGAGAGAGAGAGAGAGAGAGAGAGAGAGAGAGAGAGAGAGAGAGAGAGAGATTAACGGGCAGCCATACAGAATGTTAAACTGGAAAATGACGAGAAGAAGAGGAAAGATGGAAGGAGGGGTGAAGGGTGAAGGAGGCAGAAAGAGGAGGGGGTAAGGAATAGCTAGAGGAGAATGGAGGATGGAAAGACTGGAAGACAGAACACAGAGCTGGAATGAAGAATGTGAATTGAGAAATGTTGAGAGGGAAGGAGAAAGGAAAGAAAGAATGGGATGAGAAGAGCAAGGGGAGGGAAGGAGAGCAAAGACAGAGAAATGGAAGAAGGAAAAGGAAGAAATGAGACACATAAATAGGTGGAGGAGGGAAGCAAGAGATTAAGGAAAGTTGGGAGAGAAAAGTAAAGTGGAAAACAACTTAGGAGAAAAACGAAAAGAGAAGGACAACACAGTATATTAAGGAGAAGGGAAGGATATCGATACAAAATGAAGCAGCTTTGTATTTTCTTTTCTCACTTTTCCCCTCTAGGTTAAACCTAAACCAAATGTATCGGTGAATCAGTGGCGAAGCCAGAAGGGTGGCCTGGATGGTCCTGGCTACCCCTGAAATGTGTCTGGCTACCCTAGTGGCCAACCCCATATTTCTGGGGGAATACATCCGAACCAATAACTTTCTTTGTAGGCTACTCCATGAGTGGGTTTAGCCATCCCTTGGTTAACCCGTTTTGAATATTCTGCTTACGCATCTGTGGAAAACAGCTGATGAAAAAAAAATTAGAGACATGAAAGTAAAATATGGTGCATGGAAGGGACGAGAGAGAAAAGAAAGCAGACCGAGAATAAGCGAAATGTATCTTCCGTTATGCCCCCGTCCCCCTCCTTAGTCCTTGATATGAGCCCCGTACATCGGCGTAACAGCTGAGTTTGATAACGGTGAAGGAAACAGCTGTGGTTGACGATGGGAATCACGAATCGGATGGCACCAGTGTCTGCCCTCATCACTGCACACAGAACTATTGATGTTACCTGTCGCGTGGAAGGCAGGCTGACCACATCTCATAACCAGTAACACTCCATAAATGTTCGCCAGAAGTAACGAGCCTGTCTTCCTCTTGTCGATGTGAATTTCAATCCTAAAGTCGAACAGATCAACTGTCTGTTCTCATCATTGTACCGTATCAGGATACACGGGATATCAGACTTCCATACCTTACGATATGTCAAAATTTGGTGACAGGGAAGGAAGCGGCAGAAGTTGACGGTGAGAATTATTTATCGGAGAGCAAAATTATCATCTCTCATCATTACAAGCAGAATCACTAATTTCCTTTGTACTGCAGAACTAAACGGGTTATTTAAATGTGGCTGTGCATTTTATTTGTACTCAGGGTCTACTTTGCTATCAGTCACTACACTAAGGATCATATTCTGAGTGGATTTGGAAGCTTCGTAAACGCCATTTCCTCAGCAGTTTATTTTGCGCATGTCACCTAAGAGTTCCTTTTGCATTTACTTACGCAAACTGTATCGATATGACAACTATATAAGTTTTGTGTGTGTGTGTGTGTGTGTGTGTGTGTGAAAGAGAGAGAGAGAGAGAAGGCTCTGGTGTATTATGCAACACACATTGCTTAGGAAGAAGCACTATATAGTTTTCCATGCCACAAAAAAATTATTATTATTATTATCATTATTATTATTATTACTCAATATTACCCAGTGTAAGGCTACTTAACCCAAAGGCTTCGGCAGGGAAAGCAACCTACCTAAGAAAGCAGGGTATACTTTACACAAGAAGATAAAATTAAAATGAATATCAGCTTACAGGTTATTATTCCTCAGCAGGTCTGCTTGATAAAAAATATTAGCCCCACTTAAAATTTTTGGAGTACTTCTTTTTGCACCACAGCTTGGCAGTCTATTCCACAGTTTTATAATATGTGGTATAAAGCACCGAAAAAACTTAGTTGTTTGCACACGAACAGGAAAAAAGAGTGGCTATTCAGAGTTGCATTTTTTTTTTCTAACAAGCTTCGAGTGACACATTTTGGTAGAGAACAGGTTCAGAGGATCATTTACATTGTGACTGGCTTTGTGCAGCATAGAAAGAGAACTGACTCTTATGGGGTGGCATAGGTCATAGCTTAAATTAGGTATAGGAAATTCAATGGCTTGCGGTTTTGTATTTCATCTCTTTAAATGGAAATCAGCAGGGGACTTCCAAACAGGGACACAATATTCCAAAAAACTGGCAAAATAAAACAGTTAAATGAATGGCCAACAATCACTAGGTCACCGAAAATCTTTAAACATTTACGTAATATATCCACAATCTAAGAGAGAAGAAATCAACCAAACATGATCTTCAAATGTTAGCTTCCAATCATTCACAACACCTAAAATATAACAAGTTACTAAAACCAAAGGGACATCACTTAAAAAAAAAAAAATGAAGTGCCTGAACAGTGCAAGACCATGAAACTTTCAAAGATTGAGTTTCATTAGATTATGAAACTATTTTTTCGTAAATCCCTGTTTAACCCCTTAGATGTGTCGAACCTTCCACAAAGTTTATGACGGGAGGTGCGTCGCACAGCTTGGAGGGTACACATGAAATTCTGTATTTTCTGCTCTCGATTTGGCACCTTTTCCCTGTAAATGCTTCATGAGGGGTCAATGTGGTTCCAGGCTAGCCCCCATTACTCCCCAGCCATTAGTCACGCTCTGTCCATCACGGAGTCACATTCACGCTCTGACACACATTTTTCCCTCCTCACCTCTACCCAACCAAGCAGTAAACGAACCCAGTCACTCAAGCTGTGGCTCATACTTGCATAAGTGAGCAAGGGAAATAAATCTGAGGGGAACCAGGATACTAAGAGAGGAAAAAGGGCGAGAACCCTTGTGCTCTATTCTGTCTCTCCACTTCTAAATCTTTGCTATGCCTCCCTTGCATTCTCTGCAGTCAGCACCAAGTTATCAGGATACAACATCTCCCATCGGAGTCAATTTCTGGTCAAGTGAGGGAGCTTCAAGCACCATGACAAACAATAAGGGGCTCAAGACTGACCTGTGATGCACGCGAACATTCACGGAAAACTCTTCACTCAAATCATCACTCAGTCTCACCTGAGTGTGAGTACCCACGCCGGCTGCATCACTCCACCATTACAGTGGAAGCATAGCACCTATCTAGCAACAAACTCACATCCCCTGTTCTGTCCAACTCTCTAATGCAAGAGCTAACCGTTACTCCCATTCCTTTATGTATACAACAGGTAAACTCTGAAACTGGCTTCCTCTGTCTAAATATCCTACAGCCAATGACCTATCTGTTATCATGTTTTTGTCTTTTCCCGGAGGGAACAACTTGGCAGGATTCTGGCTTTTCGTTCCTTCTTCCTTGAATAAACAAATAAAAATAGCCATAACCGCTCTAACCAGCTACTCCTCGATCCCAAACTGCCATACTAACCCCCTGTAAGAGGCAAACACTGTTTTTTGAGGACTGCACAGAAAGCAGGGTTGACCCTGATGACCTATGGAGCAATGGTGAATGGGAAGACAGTGACGGAGTGGCAGATATCCAGGAAATCGCCAGTGTGTGTGAGGACAGTGACGAGATGGAAGGAGAGAGGAGAAAGAAGGGAAGGAAGGGTGGATGCTCTCCCGTCACCATCCCCACCCCCCACACAACCGCACCAAGCCCTCCCATGAGTACACCATCACCAGCCTCACATAATGTGATCATCTAGACCTGCTATGCTCTCATCAGTCCATGCCTTGGACTCACCATCATCTTTTAGGCCACTGAGGCCACAGACTGACCCCTCCATGACTTCGCCCCTACCACCACCACCACCACCACTTCTGCCACGGAGAAAATGAGGCAAGTCACACGGGCACAAGATACCTTTACCCTTGTCATCATCTCCACCTTAGCCAACCAGGGTCACTTGGGTGAAGATTTTGGGTTTACCCTCCATATTCATCCCTTTGATGACTTTAGCAGTAGCCTGACAGTTGAATGGCCTGTCCCCAGAGATGGCAAAGAAGTGGATTACTTTGAATACTCTGTTAATAGGGCCATGCTTCAACTCATTGGCCAGGAGATGAGCAGGTGTCACACCATCACAACAGCTCAGTTTTTTCATCCCAGGTCACGATGGTGCAATTGGTGCATGGAGAGCTTTTGATGTTCCTTGTACTGATTGTGCTCATGCCGCCTTGCAGGGAGAACGAGGTCAGCTTGAACTGGCATAAGAATTTGCTCATTCCAGTGCCCCTATTAAGATGGTACATGGCCATGATTGGTTCCTGCTGCTTCTACGATTCATGCACTTGACTGACAACCGCTACCAGTCCGCCATTGATTGTCTGCGGAAGATGCGGGACAGTGCTTGGGTGCTGAAGGACCTGTACGAGAAATAATTTGTTCTAGTCTGGAATGTGGCCATCAACGACAGTCTGGTAATGTTTAAGGGGCACCTTGTTCCAAGTAGTCCATCCAATTGAATGAAGGTTTCAGATTAAGGTTTCATGATGTGGGACGGTACCACAGGTTGAGCTAAAAATGACTGTATACACAGCTTCTGATGTGGGCATTCCCGTCCATGATCGCTTGGAAATGTCTGGTGCCATCGTCAGGAAGATGCTTGACCCATACTTTGGGAGGGACCACTGCATGTACACAGATAACCAGCACAGCATCCTGTAGCACAGTTAGCACAAAAAAGAAGCTTATGCCCTACTTCTCCCAAACACACATAGGAGATCGGTACAGCAGTCAAGATGAGGGAAATGTTGTCTACATGTAATGACTGGACAAACAAGATGTTACGATGCTCATCATTCCCCATTGCGGTGACATGACACAAAGTAAATAGGTGGACAGAGGCACAGCCCAGTGCATCATGAAGCCCAGTGTAATTATCAACTACAGAATGGACCTTGTCAACAAGAGCGACATACTGGAGTGCTGAGTGTACCAGAGAGACTGCACTGCTACATGAAACTCTTCTTGCACCTAACTGAAGTGACTGTGCTTACCATGTACAGCCTGTTCCTTCACCACACTGGGTAACACATATTGTTGCAAAAATTCTCCAAGGAAGTAGTTTGCCAGCTGTTGGAGAAGTACTGGACATACAGCCGTATCGAACTGGGACCGAAGAGAACTGACCTCTCTAACAGGTGATGCAAAGGTGGCTAATCATTAGCTTGTTGGCACCATCACACAGCCAAAGATGTGGAACCAGCAGCTGTACTGCTATGTCTGCTGCCACACCACTGGATGTGAACAGAGTACAAAAAATATGGCCACCACGTGTGCGACCTGTGACAGTAGATTTTGCTTGGATTCCTTTAGGGCATACCACGCGAGTAGTTTTAAGACGTGTGAGCAGAGTGTAAATATGTTGCTTTATTCAGTTAGAACATATAACAATAAGGCATTAGTGTGTACGGGATTCTTAAAGTGGGTAATGGTAACATGTTGCTTCATTCTCTTCGATATGTTTCCACCTTATCAGTTCATATCGACGACACACAAACACTGACACAAACAAGATCATCGTCATCACAACACCATTTTATCTGCATAATTTACACTACAGACACCCCTTCCCCACTCGTACTACGCTAGCATGGGCTCGAACTAATGCTGGCTATTACTTTCTCACGAAGCAGATGGATCGATCCTGCACCCACGATCAAAAACATGTATGTCTGAGGATAGTTCCGATGATATAAATAATGAATATATTTCATAATACATGCAGAAATAGGATGGTGAAATGAGTTCAAGTCTTTTACAAAGAACTGTATGCATCAAAGACTGTAGTACCAATGGCAACTTTTCAGTTGACACAAGTGAAATACCAGAGATAACCCCAGACAAAGTAAACATTTCTCGAAAATGTATAAAAAGAGGGAAGGCCCCAAGAGAAGATGGAATAGTACCAGATTTACAGTCGGATGCAGGAGCATAAGTACAAAATAGGCACGCCCACTTATTTACTCAGTGTATAATGAAGAAGAAATTTCCCAAATCATGGTGTAATGCGATGGTTATTTTGCTTTACAAGAAAGGTGACTCAAAAGATCTAAGTTTCTATCGACCCATTAGCTTATTTTCAGTTATTTACAAACTCTTCACTAAAGTCCCTACGAACAGAATAACAACTAATTTGGAAGAAAACCAACCTCTTGAGCAGACAGGATTCCGAAGTGGGCATTCGAGATCATTTACACACAATGAATTAGCTAATTGAGAAAACTATTGAACATAATAAATCACTGCGCCTTGGTTCTGTTGACTACGAAAAGGTTTCTTTTTCTTTTTCTTTTATTTATTTACTTATTTGTTTTTTGGCTAAGGCTCTCCAGATAGATTAAACTTGCAAGGCTTTAAACTTTTTAAATTATTCTTTATTATTCAGTCCATGTTTATTTTTGCTGTAATTTTTTCTGATCAGGCCCATTTAGACCGTTAGGGAATGTGATGCTAGCAAAAATATTTCATTCCTGACAAAATTTATGACAACCCAATGAATCACATCAAAAGCCATTAGAAAAAAAGTCCAAAATCGTCATGTGTAACTTATAAAAACTGACAATACTTTATTCTAATCTTCATGCCTTAATAAGGATATGAACAACGTTTGTCAAGGTTCTCAACTGTAGATAATCCACTTGAAGTACTGAAATGTTACAAACACCTACTACTAAATACTGAAAATAAATAGTAAATTACCAAAATGTAAAAATACTGTAATACTGAAAATCATAAATACCAAAATTCCAGTATTCAAAGTGCTACATACTATGCACTTAAATACATAGCACACTATAAAACTAAAATACTTCATGCAGATAATTAAATGTTTTGTTTGAGGAATCCTTTCGCATTGAAGGGTATGCATAATATCTATTTTTAAATGTTCTATTAATAGTATTGAAATATTAGTGGTACAAAATATTAAAATCCTAAAAAATAAAAAAGTATCACGAGATATTAAAGAATATAGAAAATCCCATTTTAAAAAGGCTAAATACTCGTATACTAAACAAGCCAAAAATGCTAAAAACCAAAACAAAAAAAATATTAATTATTCGTTCTTCTATTTTTCTTATTTGTTGGAATCCTTCTTCAGTCAAGAAAGCAGGCATACTATCAAACCTCTTTACTAAAAAAAGACCTCCACAAATCTTATTAATATCCGATGGCAGAATAAAAGAAAAATCATTATCAACTCTTGCTGCAGAGGTTATATTTGTCCATTCTACACTTCATTTCCTCTCTCTCTCTCTCTCTCTCTCTCTCTCTCTCTCTCTCTCTCTCTCTCTCTCTCTCTCTCTCTCTCTCTTCCCTTTCTTCTTCTTCTTCTTCTTCTTCTTCTTCTCCTTTCTTTGCTCAGATTTATTTTACCTGCCCTGTTCTCCTTCAGAGTTTCAAGAGAGGCACACCTTTACGAGTTGGCACCAATATAACCGGGCAGTGGAGCTGCCCGGTTGTACAAACGTTGCTCATCTTATTCCCTCTCGCCTGTAAGGA
The DNA here is from genome assembly GCF_032717465.1 of Coenobita brevimanus. Taxonomy (NCBI): domain Eukaryota; kingdom Metazoa; phylum Arthropoda; class Malacostraca; order Decapoda; family Coenobitidae; genus Coenobita; species Coenobita brevimanus. Next base: position 8,086,132 of record NC_136983.1, on the reverse strand, counting down.
TAATGTTAGACTGAAGAAGAGGACCAACTTCAGTCTGCGGTCAGCTGGGTTCACATTCAGATGAAGTTTGGACAGCAGCAATTGCTACTACTCTCCAATTGTCTTTTTCTTCCTTCTCCTCCCCTCCTATGATCTTTTTTCTCTTTACTGTTTATCATTCCTCCAGTCTTTTCCTCTTCACTGTCTTCTTTCTTTCTTCCTCCTCTTTCCATCTTTAAAGCACTTTTCATCTTCCTTTTTTTCTCATGAGTCCTCCTCCCCCTCCTCATGTCAGCAAAATGACGCATCACGTCGCCTGTACAGGAATATTTGACACAGGGAGAGACAGTCGACAGTCTCTCTCTCTCTCTCTCTCTCTCTCTCTGTAAACTTCACATATCATCGTCTCTTCCTTTTCGTCACTTTCATACATCCTTATTATCCTTTATTTTTTCTTCCCTCCCATCCATTCACTCCTATGATCATACTCATCTTCTCACATCATTGTCCCTCGGCTTTCGTCTTCCAGTATCCTAGTCTGTTCATTCTCTCCATTTCGCCTTTCATATCTCACCATCATCATCTTTCCTTCCTTTTCTTGTTCGTTTTCATTTTTGCATTTCTTCCTTCTTTCCTTCCTTCCTCCCATCCTTACCTGCCACCATCACTCTTTCCTTCTTTTTCATATTTTCCCCCTCGTTTTGATCCTTTACCCTCCTGTTATTATAAACCTATTTCTTTTTCTTCATAGTAGTTCTTTTCATCCTTTTTCTCCATTTTGTCCTTCTCTGCCGTCTACCTCCATTGGCACAGTGTTTTCCTCTTCTTCTTTCATTCTTTCCTTCCTGTATAATTACTCGTTTATCTCTCTCATCATCTTTATTTTTTGCCTTAACACTTCCCTATATCCCTCTCATTCTACCACATTCATTCTGTCTCCTTCTCTGTCTAATCATCACCATCCTTTTCCTCTTTATACACCTCCCTCTTCATGCTCTTCTTACTCCATTCTTTTCTCACCTGCAATCATTGCCCTTATTCTTTCATTGCCATATTTTTTTCCTTATATGAATTGCTCTCCCATCACCTTTTTTGCCATCATTTTCCTTTTCTTCTATTTCCTCCATTTTCTCATCATTATCGTGCTATGTCACTTGTCATCTTTATTTTTTTTTACTCCTTCCTCATACTCTCAAACTTGTTCTTTGATATTCCACCCCATTTATTTTACTCTCTCTCTCTCTCTCTCTCTCTCTCTCTCTCTCTCTGTTACTATCATTATTACTCTTGCTTTATCTTCATAGTGTGGGAATGTCCTGTTTCCCTCAGTTTCTTTCTTTTTTTCTTTCTTTCTTCTTTTTTGCAAATACTTTTTAATTTGGGTCTACTTTTTACCGTCGTTTTCTTTCACATTTTTCAAAGGATTTACGGAATAAACGTCAGTCCTAATAAACACACAAAGTCATTCTCCTCCCAGGTTGATGATAGTGATGATGATGATGAAAATGACTTATTACCCCATTACATTTATCTGTCCTTACCGTTTGTCTCTCGTTTCTCATTTTCTCCCTCTCCCTGGCTTTATTTTTACAGTAGGTATATTCTCTGCTTTCTCCATCATCATCCTTTTACTCCTCACACTGCAATATTCACGTTTTTATCACCTCCCTCTCCGCCTCAATTCCTCCCTTGTCTTTATTTTCTCCTGCCATCCTAGCAGTTAATTAGCAAAGTTGGTCATGATTTTGAAGAAGTAGAAGGCTGAAAATAAACGTCTATCGACTACACGGAGATCGATAAGGGCCAGGGTCAGGTTTTGTCAAGCTCCAATCTTCATCCAGATTACGACAGGCAACAGTCAATGCTACGTCCATGCCCCAGTTTGTTCTGCCGGATTAAGACGGACAAAGGGGGAAATTACGTGTACATCTGGTTCAACCGAAAGGACATCCTAGCTGCCAAATAATGCAATGTAGTATTGTTAAATGCCTTTGGTGCTTCCACAACATCTCCTACTTTGCGTTTTATTCTGTCCGCTACACCTCAATATGCTCTTGTGAACATCAACAAAACAAACCACGTCGATAATGATAATATATGACTGCAACGCAAGAGAATCAAAAGGTGTGATATACAAAATAAGTCGTTACCAAAAAGGTGATACGAATCCTCCCAAACCTCCTAGAATACGGCTCAAGCTGAAGTTTCGGAAGAGGGAATGAGTGAGTGAGAATGAGTCCCCGGGAGAAGATATTTCAAGGACGAATTCATCACTGGTTCATCATCTAGGGGGATTTAGTGCTCATTTCACGCCTAAGTAGGCAATTACTGGGCATAATTACACGTCGTTCAGTTGAAGGGAGCTACTCGGGATGCGGAGATGAGGAAGAGAGTGCTTGTTTTTGTTACAATGGGATTATAGCTTGTTTGCGTGTTTCTGTGAGGATTCAATGGGTTCGAAATGGTTGGCATGGTGTTTGAGATGGGCTTGTGTTTGGGGTTTGATGAGACTGAGAGGGTAGGGAAAGTGGCGGGAAAGGAGAGAAAGGAATGACAGTGAACGTTGATGGGGAAATCAAAGAAATTAATGGACGACTGGTAGAGAAGATGGCAATGGAGGGAAACTGACACAAGTGGAAGAGTTTGGAGAGAAAAGAATGATAAGTAAGGATAATAAAGAAAAGAAAAATGTTGTTTAGTGTTGGCAGAAAAGGGGAAAAGTGAAAGAAAGAAGATGAACCTGAATGAGAAGGAAAAGACAGTGGTAGCTAAAGATCACTGACCGAAGGATAATTAAAGAAGATAATCACTTTTTGTTAAGTTTCAATATTTCCATAGAACAAATTACACAAGAATCAGATTTACAACTAGGTGTTCAGTCATACGACGAAATGAACATAGACTAAGAGAAAACAAACTTCGTCCATGAATCAAACTCGAGGTTTTCCAGTTGCGAGCTGGATATGCTACCACTGCACCGCCGGTCTCATTCCACTCATAATTTGTCATGGTGGTTTAGGTGTTTTGAGCCAGTACCTCGTAGAACCGGCTTAAGCAGTTACTGATAGAAGAGCATTTGTCTAATCCCCAACAATGTACGTGCTTAGTATTATTTGCTCCACTGACTGCCGGGATGAACAGGCTACTTCCTCATGGAAGGCAGTGTCCCTTCGAAGAAGAGAATAAAAGAAGGTGGTAACAAGAAGACAAGAGAATAGGGTGAGAAGAATGTTATAAAATTGAGAGAGAAGAGGAGACAAGAGAATATGGAGAACACGGTAGACAACAAGAGACAAGGGAATGTAGATGACCAAGAAGAGTGGGCAAGAGAATAGGGACGGCGAGGAAGGGAAAATGTGACGAAGAATATAGACGATGAGGAAGAGGAGACAAGAGCATATGGTCGATGAGGTAGAATTGAGACAATATAATATGGACGACGAGGTAGAGATGAGGAGACATGAATTTTGGACGATGAAGAGAAAAGTAGACAAGAAAATACAGACAGAGAGGAACAGACGATGGAAGGAAGAGGAGTGATTATACAAAGCCATGAAAGCGAATGGGAAGTGCTACTCATATCTGCCATAGCCTGGGTTTTTGGTGAGGCTTCAAGAAGTTTGTTTAATGATTCGGATATGTTTGTTAATGGTTCCTGCTTGAAATGTGATGAAGGGTAAAGGAATGAAGGAAAATGTTGATATATGGGAGGAGAGAGGGATGATTGACTGGAAGACAGTACAAGTGGGAAAAGAATGAATGAAGACATTGGAAATGAAGGAATGAAGGGATAATATGGAGAAGAAGAGGATGATGAGAATGAATGAAAAAGGATTGTGACCTAGGAGGGAGGTTTGGAAAAAAAAAAAGGTTATAAATTGGAATAAGTGACAAGCAGAAAAGAAAAGGTATGCTTGTAAAGATGAAAAAAGAAGGAACAGATGGGAGAAGAAAGAACGAGGCAGAACTGGAAGGAGGGAAATGATGATGATGAGAGAGGAAAAATAGGGAAGGAATTTTGGTGATATAGAAAATGATGATACCCATGAAAGAGAGAGAGAGAGAGAGAGAGAGAGAGAGAGAGAGAGAGACTGAATTTATTGTTAATGATAAGTTGCACATCGACTTCAGTGTATTACAAATTCGCTACACAACCTGAACTTGAGAGAAAAGCCTTCAGCCAAGAACGTTCACTAAGAAATGCCAGTGAACATTAACTCTGGCAAAATGTTGAATTCAGTCTATTTTCCACATACGAGAAAAGCCAAATCATCAAAGTTGTACATCATATTATCGTATTCAGTAAATTATGAAGTCCATACACAGTCTCAACACGGGATAAAGCCTGCAGTCAGGAGGGGTCTCTATGGGTGATATTATCGTCGGCTTAAGAGGCTCCGTAGGAATGCATGTGGCATATTACGATATCTTTATAATTTATTTATATGAGTAATGTCTATATCAACCAGACTTATGCAATAGAGAAAAGCTTAGTAAAATGTAGTTCGTGAAATAAGTTCTTAGGAAGATATAAAGCAAAAACAAGCAACATATAACAGGATAGTAACGTGTAGCGTGGAACCTAAAATCGTTATTTAGGCAGAGATTGATAACATACGAAGGCACTGGAAATGTGTAATATGCAAAAATAAATCGCTAAGGAAGAGGTATTGAAAAGTCCCATAAGTCAGCGAGAATACGAGCTTAAGATAGTGTTCTAAACATTTACAGGTATAATGACAAAAAGTCGAAATAAACAGATTTTATCACAGATTAATAATTTCATCATAGTTCTGCATCATATTAATTAATTTTTAAAGTCCTACACAATGCAAACGTGAGAGAAAATGCTAAGTTAAGAACGATCACTTAAAACGTTCCATTGAGCATTCACCTTGGTAAAACGTTCAGATAAATCGCCAGTCATTTCTACACGGGAAGAGGGAGAAGTGGAAGACAAACACATCCAGTTAGCCTGTGTAATGATGCCCTTTGTTGAATCACATTTTGTTCTCTTATTACCACCACGCAGCTTTAAACTGCCAAAAGAAGTATCAGCTATTATATGTCTATTTGTCTATCAATCTCTCTCTCTCTCTCTCTCTCTCTCTCTCTCTCTCTCTCTCTCTCTCTCTCTCTCTCAATTCCCAAATCCATCTATTTATCTGTCTATCTGTTTTTCTACTTATCCCCAGGAATTTTCATGTGTGTGTGTGTGTGTGTGTGTGTGTGTGTGTGTGTGTGTGTGTGTGTGTGTGTGTGTGTGTGTGTGTGTGTGTGTGTGTGTGTGTGTGTGTGTACCCGGCTCACACTTCAATAGCAGAGTGCTTTCCCAAATATACCAGTGTGATAAGCTCTAAAGCAAATTTACTGCAGCAGGCAAATTGCTTTGGTAAATAATAGAGAAAAGTTGCCATATACAATTACTTCCCTTCTTAATGTAGTCGGTTTTATTCAACTCCAATCGGCTACTGGAACACACTGATATCTTCTTTTTTTTTTTTTAATCTTGAAATCGTGGGTCTGTTATTTCAGTAAGTGTGTCAGCTCAAGAGATACGGTTATGGATTCGAGTCTAATGAAACGAATCCAATTTTTTTGCTGCTGCCCGTGGAAATGGTTCATATCTCCTACATTCTATCTGAATGAACTAAAAAATTCATTTTACTGTCTTCCCATAATATTCTGTCGGACCTACAGCAAAGTGTTGCATGAAATGACTGAGTCGTGCTGAAAGTAGCGCAGTTTTACTTATTACCATCAGAATCACTGGAATACAATGGTTCATAACTATGCTGTGGACTAAACAGCCCAGGGGCTGGGTTCACGAACGTGTGCGTAAGCTGAGACACGTAACTTAAGCGTGGTATCTCCTTGCCTATACGATAATGTCCCTTCTTTTCAAGGTATTCTTTCTCTCTCTCTCTCTCTCTGGAAGTGTGTTGTTGTTGCTGATTCAGGATTCGATAAGTGAACCACTAGCAAGATTCAAATAAAGACGACAAATGTTTACCACGAGGAGAATTAAGGAGAGTTTAAGGACTGTACGAAGTATGAAAACAATCTAGCGGCAGCTTGGTATAGGAAGGAACCAAAGTGTTTGACATGGGAGACTCAACGAAAAAAGTAGCCTACATATTAGCAGAAATTAAGAAATCCAATTTGTAGATAATCTGTGTGTAAAAGTTTCGATTTCAGGATAAGGAAATGGTGGACACGGTGATTCTCGGCTTTATTGTAGAATAGTAAAGAAAGGCTTGAGAGGAAAGGCGAGGAGTAAGGCAGTGGCTGGAGATTGCATTACTGCTGATCTTTTAGAGGACGTAGCTGAGTTTGGATTAAATGAACGTGCATAATTATTTTCGATATGCTTAGAAGCCCCAGCAATACCCTGTTCATGGATTAGCATTTGCTTAAAGAAAAAAAAAAAAAAGCATTTAAGTTGTAGCGAAATATCACCGCCAAAGTCTTATCCCAAAAGCGTCAAACACTTTTCACGTAAGTCTAAGCAAATTAAATTACTCACATACTAGATGAAAGCAGCCAAGAGTACACACCGAATATTGTATAAAATACTAGAAGATATTAACACAGATAACTCTTGCGCCATGTATTATTCGATGAGTACAGAAAAAACTAAAAAGAAACGAGTTGTTAGACATAAATAAATAATTTCTTACAAGTTATTCATTGCATAGCTAAAGGAGGTTTTTAGGAGTCATTACTGGGATGACAAGGGAAACAACATAAACAGTATGCGATGGAAAACCTAAGATTAGTTGGACTGGTAATGTAGAACTAGGTACAACAGGCTAACAGTCAATAGGCTAAGAACAGAAATTGATGAACTGGGAGACAGAGATGCAGAGGACTGACTTAAGCTGATGATGATGATATAATGCTGATGTTTAATCCATTCTTTCGTATGCTGAATCAAATTCGTATGACGATTAAAAAGAAAAATCGTTCTTTGGGTCAGTGTAAACATGTCTTCCCAGGACACACCCAACCATTTGTATAGCGAATTTACCAACATATGAAAGAGAGAGAGAGAGAGAGAGAGAGAGAGAGAGAGAGAGAGAGAGAGAGAGAGAGAGAGAGAAAAGGCGAGATTTAAATTGAGTTTTCAGGCAGAGAAAAATAAACTCTGTATTTGACGTTGAAATTCTTCTTTTAAAAATCTCTTCATTTTATTCTCGGATTTTATTTTCTCGTTTCAGTGTCGTGAGAAAAAGCTTAAATGAATCAGTAATTTAATCAGCTCCCACTCTCTGTGCGACTGCCAGCTGAGAATATAAGAAAAAACTCTTTACTCGCATGGACCAGGAATTCTTTTTATCACTTTATAACAGCAATTATGTTTTATGAGGAGACGCTGGCGGAGTCGGCAGCGAGGTGGTCTGCTGTCCCAGTGGAGCGGGAACGAATCCCGACTGGGACAAAGAACAGTTTAAAGGATTTGAATCTTGTTAAAACAGACACTGATCTACCATAAAGCTTTGCTGGCACTTCGAAATACTCCCTTCCTCCCGCCACGCTGATGCCCTAATGCCAGCCCTGTATGGGGCAGTCTTAGCATATATCCAAAACGGATGGCGGGTGTTGGCGCCGAGGTGCTGACATGTTGAGGTGTATGATACGCAGGACTGCTGAGTCTAAAGGACGGGGCTGTTAAATCTAATGGCCAGAGTTGGACCAATATATATATATATATATATATATATATATATATATATATATATATATATATATATATATATATATATATATATATATATGAATAACTCTGGCATGATAATCAATGTACAACACATTCAGAAGCAAGCTTATATAAAATTCCTTGCAAAGATTGTGAACTAGTTTACATAGGAGAAACAGGTCGAAGTTTGGAAACACGGATTAAGGAACACAAGTATGCCATAAAAACATGTAATTTAAATAATGCAATATTTAATCATGTTTGTGAAGCCAGCCACAGAATTGACTGGCAAGGCAGCCATCTACTGTATAAAAGTCATGATTTTCGGAAACGAAAGATTAATGAAACCATGTGTATCCAAAAATACGAGAATTTCAACCATAGTGAAGGCATGTACAAGCTAGCCCCTATAATGAGGTCCCTGGTGGAAATGTCCCCTCCCGCACCGACACAGGTGAGGTCAGACAGGAATTACACCTGACCTGTCTGGTAATGTCCCTTCCTTTCACACTTGGGGAAATCCCCGCTTACAATCCACCCCGACCCACCTCACCTTGACCCCACCCTCCCACACACACACGCATGAAAAGGAGCCCTTGTATTGTCAATATGTCATTCCCTCTCTCTATCTTGACCACTGAAGATGGTGGCAGTGTCCACTGATGTCAGGACTCAATATTATAATTACAAATCAAAATAGATAAATAGATAAATAGATAGATAAATAGACAAATAGACAGCTCTATGCGAGCCTGGGAATGGGAAATGATCTTGCAAGTTAAACTGAGGAGAAGCTGAAGACAGATTAGGAAGTAGCAATGTCAGGAGATGATGCAGGTAGTTTGTCAGAGAAATAGCAACAACTTTCCATCTATTTATCTATTTATCTATTATGATTTGTAATTATAATATGGAGTCCTGACATGAAGAGTGTGTATAAGCGTGCTAAGGCTGCAGTGCGTGTGGATAGTGAACTGAGTGAATTTTTCAACTTGAAGGTTGGATTGAAACAAGGATGTGTCACATCTCAATGGTTGTTTAATCTGTATATGGTTGGAGTTATAAAAGAGATACAAGGTAGGACAGTGGATGTTGGAGCAGCCCTAATGACAGAGGACAGTGTTTGGAAATTCCCTGTACTGTTGTTTTGCAGATGATACTGTGTTGTTAAGTGGAGACGAAAGGGAGCTGCAAGGCGTGGTGAATGAGTTTGGGAGAGTGTGTAAGAAACGGAATCTAAAGGTGAATGTAGGGAAGAGTAAAGTTATGGCCTTCAAGAGAAGTGAAATCAGTGAATGTACAGTGAGGTTGGATGAGGAGGAAATGGAAAATGTGAGTGTGTTTAAGTACTTGGGTAGTGTGATGAGTAAGGGTGGAAGTTTAAAGGGTGAAGTGCTTGAAAGGGTACAGCAGGGAAGAAAGGTTGCTGGTTCCTGGAATGCAGTGATAAGAAACAGGGAAGTGAGCATGGAAGTGAAAAAGCTACTACATGACAGTATTGTGATACCAACTCTAACGTATGGTAGTGAAGCTTGGACCTTGTTGGAGGGACAGAAGTCAAGGGTGAAAGCAGTGGAAATGAGTTATGAAGTCAAGAGTGAGAGCAGTGGAAATGGGTTATGAGCACGTGGAGTCACATGGAGACACAGACTGACAAATGAGGAACTGAAGGAGCGTTGTGGTGTGAATGTGGATGTGATAGGAAGCGTTAGGAGAAATACAGTGATGTGGTTTGGACATGTGGAGAGGATGGAGAGAGAGAGAGAGACTGACGAGGAGAGTGTATGTGAGTGAGGTGAAGGGGGGGAGAGGGAGGGGGAGGCCAAGGATGAGATGTAGGGATGGAGTGGAGAGGTATATGGGAGAGCTGGGAGCAGGGTAATGAAATGGCAGGGGACAGGGCCACATGGAGGCGATTTGTTTGTGGCCACCCCTTACGGGATTAGGGCGTCTGGCAATAGATAGATAGATAGATCGATTTTTACGACATGTCGGCGGGTCTTGTGGTAGATTAGTAAAGTCTGCTTTTATGAAATTCAAATCCTTAAACTGCTCTCTGCCCCAGCGGGAATTTGAACCTGGGTCCGGTAGGACTGCAGTCCATATCTCAACCGACTGAACCACCGCCTTCCCCACATGAGAGTCGTACTCTAAACAGGGGCGAATAAACCCCGTGTGTATCATCAACAACTGTGCAGGGATAAAGAAGACACAGAGTCGGCGTAGGACACCCAGTCTCTTGGAATCAAATTTTACAAGAAATGTAATATGATTTTTCAATGATGAATCTTCAGAGAATGAAACCCCAAGTATGTGTAAAGAAAATGCAAGATTCAGCTTAATATCCTTAAAAATTAGATGTTACTCCAGCGGAAGATTTTGCTGGGTTGCGAGATGTAAGAATTGAGTTTTTGACGCACTGAAAACAGATATGAGTCAAGTCAGACATTAGGTGTGTCGTAGCTTCATCCCTTGTTTGTTTAGGTAACTGCTGAGATGGACGCTGTGGGAAGAGCATGGAAAGGTGAAGGGTGTTCACATCAGCATATGAAAGGGTTGATGTACAGTACAACTTAGGTCATTGATGAATATATGGAAGAGAGTTGGCGATAGAACAGAGCCCCGAGGAGCACCACTTGTGCGTCTTATGCAAATTACAGCTTCGTTGGCTTTGTTTAACATTTGAGAAGAGCAATTGGTCATTTATTTGAAATGCAACTGTAAATCAAAAGGAAAAGTGAAGGATAATGAAGACTTCTTGTACACTGGAATGCCCTTCATTTTGACAGCCAATCAGATGCAGTAATAAGTACTCTAGGTAGGCTCCGGCTGCAAGCTTCGTGTAAGTACAGTATAGCAATTCAGGCAAAAGACAACTCTTAGAACTCTTCAAGTTAAGAGTTAGGAATAGGTGAGGTGTGGTCAGTTAGGATTAAGGACCTCTTAGAACTCATCAAGTTAAGAGTTAGGAATAGGTGAGGTGTGGTCAGTTAGGATTAAGGAAACATAAGGAGAGGGATTTCCTAGAATCTAGAGTCAAATAAGAAATTAAGGAGGGGGAAGTTAAAGGTGTGGCTAGGGCGGACGAATGAGGGAGAGAAGGAAGTTGACTCCTTCGATATGACGACGTGTTTTAAATTCTATCAGTCTACCTTGAAAAGATTTCACTTCACCCAAGAATGATCTCAAGTAACGTGGGTGTTCATTAAGGCCACATCTTTCTCCTCCAGTTCGAAAGCTGTATCGTCTACTGAATTATAATGAAATAGCAAGTACATAAGAGACTAATATCCTCAGACTGAAGGAGTTAAGCAAGCACACGTGAGGGGGTGAAGGTGTGAGGGAGAAGAGTCGAGTAACCCCTTCAGGTTGAGTATGTTGCCTGCATTTTTTTTTTTTTCCTTACTATTAGCTGACTATTATGTTCACCTCGACCGACACCCATCCTAGTGTGAGGGTTAGGTTAGGTTTCTTATTTTGACTCTTCACTTCAGAAAGTCTGTCCTAAATCAAATAGAAAACGCCAACAGGAAACAAGGTTAAAACAAAATGGCGTTCTCCGGCTGAAGGATTTAAGTAGAGGTATTAAAGAGCTGATCGATGGGGAGATAAGTAAAGATGCTGAAAAAATAATCGATGTGGAATTAAGTACAGGTATTGATGAAATGATAGATATGGAGTTAAGCGTATTGAAGGTATGATCGATGTGAACTGAATATCATAGAATATATTAGTTAATTATTTGGTATTATTGGCTAGCAAGCCTAAGAATATAACTGACTGAGATACAGAGCGATGGTATTCGCAACTCGTGCACGAACATCAACCTATTAAGATAAGGAAAACTGAAACGTCTTGCCAAGATGTACAGATTCCGATGAAAAAAATAAAATAAATAAAAACACTGATCCCACAATGCTACTGTGGGGGAGGACTTCAGCGCAAAAGTGGGCAAAAAGGTAGAGGTAGACAAAAATGTAACATGACTTGACGGAATTTGTAATAGGAACGCAAGCGGCACAATATTGGCGGTGAAAAGCTTTATAAATAAGAAATAAAGTAGGAAGTTGACCTAGAAGCGAAAAGAATTAAACTGATTGGCTTTTCACTGACATAACATTCTGGTACAGCGAACAACGTGGCTGCACCGAATGGAATGATTTGTTGGAATCGATATATGATAGTGAGAATTCAGTCTAAATGAAGCAGCCAGATCTTGTAGCACTGAGAAAGAGAGCAGTGGAGATTATTCAATTAGTTCTTAATAAATTCTTGGAAGTGGTGAATTAATTCCATATCCAAAAGCAACAAAATAAATGAAAATTTCTTATCACTAGTTAACGAAGATTTTTAACTGGAAGGAAGGAAATCCCAAAACTCAAAGAGTATGAAGTGTACAAAGAAATTTCTAACTAAAGGAGCGAACACTACTGGAAGACCAATGAGAGATCACACTGAAACAGGTGAACTAAAAAAAAAAACTGGAAAAAAATGAAATTGTTCGAAAGCTATGCGTGAGCAAAAAAAAAAAAAAAAAAGAAAAAAAAAAGAAGGAAAAAGAAAGAAGAAGAAGAAGAAGAAAGTCAGGAATGGAGTAAGGGTAAAGGCCACCAAACAGATGCTTAGTACAGGAAGAGGCCAAGAGTTTTTCTTAGGACCTTGGGCTTAAACACTCGATCTGAGGAACACGCATCCGGAGATGAATAAGTAATCACAGAGCATCCACTGTCTTTTTTTTTTTTCTTTAAGATAATGATGTCATTTCATCCATTCCGGCTCACAGACACACACAGGTAGTCTGCCTGGATTGAAAGACTGAATGTGTGTCCAGGCATCTCGAAGTGAAAGGATCTCGAATTTTGCTCTCTACTGTATTGTTTTTGTTTTTTTCTTGGAAGGACCGGCTTGCGGGCTCCTGGCCTTTGGTTCCTTCTTTCTTTCATAAAAAAAAAAAACCTAATGTAAACCTGAGCTGGCATGGTCGTATTCAATGTGTTAAATTACTCGATACATATCTACTGTGTCCTAACAGCAATAACGAGTACGACCATTAGGTGCAGTTTTGGTCATCTGGCTTAGCGTTATCGTAGCCATCACCATCATAATCATCATCATCATTTATGATGACAGAGAACAAGATGATGATAATAATGTTGATGATAATGATGATGGTATACTACTACTACTGCTACTACTACTACTATTACTACTACTACTACTACTACTACTGCTGCTACTAGTATTACTGCTACTACTACCCTAAAACTAATTCCGATGCATGGGGTCGCACAATCATTCAGACTGGACTGATAAACAAAAGCACGTTGACATGGTCGTCATCATTGTGTGTTCAATTACCTGGTACATCCCTGCTCTGCGTATTAGCGCTGGTACTGATCAGCAAGCCATTTGGAGCAATTTTACCAGGTTAGGTTAGCATACTCGTCACCAATATCATTTTCATCATTATATGCATCAGTATCAAAATGGCTGTCATCATCATCATCATCATCATCATTACCATCATCATCATCATGATCACATTTCTCCTCACATTTCTACTCACAGTGGCTCTCATCATCATCACCATCATTATCATCCTCATCACATTTCCCCTCACATTTCTTCTCACAGTCCTCCTCCTTCTCGTCTTCACATTCTTCCTTCCCTTCTCCTTTCACATTCCTCCAACCCCTCCTCCTCATCACAGTCTTCTCCCTCCTTCCTCCTCACAGTCCTCCTTCCCTTCCTTCTCTTCACAGTTCTCTTTCCCCTCCTCCTCTTCACAATCCTCCTTCCCCTCCTCTTCTTCACATTCCTCCTTCCCCTTCTCTTCACATTCCTCCTTCCTCTCTTTTTTTTTTTTTCTATAGTTTTCCTTTTCCTCCTCCTCTTCATATTCTTCCTTCTCCTCCTCCTTTGCACAACTCTCCTTCCCCTGCTCCTCTTCACAGTCTTCCTTCATCTCATCTTCACATTCCTTCTTCCTTCCTTTGTCTTCACAGTTCTCCTTCCCTTCCCCTACTGTTCACGCTCCTCCTTCTCCTCCATCTGTTCACATTCCTCCTCCTCTTCCTCCTTGTGTCAGCAATACAACGTAGTCTGTCGCCAATGTGGGAATAGTTGGCATAAAGAGAGACAGAAGATACCTCTTTCTCTCTCTCTCTCTCTCTCTCTCTGCTATTGATTCCATTCATTCCTTTTTAATTTTTTACATCCTCCGTTATTTTCCTTCCTTGTCAACTGCTTTTTCCTTTTATCCCTGCTTGTTCATCCAGTTCTTCTTCGCCTATCACGATCATCCTCTTGTCTTCCTTTCGTGCATTTTTTTTCTTATATTTATTTTCATCCATTCCTCCCCTATTATCTCCTTGCATGCTCATCTCTACTATTTCTCTTCCTGTCTTCCCCCAGTATTTCTACCCCTGTCATTATTCACTTTGCTCTTTTTTAACCATCATCTTTCAATTCATTCACATCTTTCTTTACTCCATCTGCAGTATTCTATCCTAACCATTCTCTCTTCTTTTTCCTATCATCACCATTTTATTATCCTCCCACGTCTAACGCTTTTTATCTCTTCCTCTTCTTTTTCCATTCATTACTTTCCCGTCACCATTTTCTTTCATCCCTTGTCCTCATCGTTCTTTGCCCAAACATGTTTTATTCCTGACTATAATTTCTGCCAAGTCGATTCTCCCTTCTTATTTTTGTCCATCATCATCATCATTATTATCATCATCATTCTTTATTTCTCATTCCTCGTCATTTACTAGTCGTCTCTTACCCATTTTTCTCCATTCCATCCTATCTTGTCATCACAACTTTCTTTCCTTGTTGTTAACTTTACTCCCTCCCTTCACATCGATTTACATTCCTGTCTCAATATTTTTCCAAATTCATTCTCCCCTCTTCTCTCTCCCATCATCGTCGCTGTCTTTCATTTTCCTTCTGTTACATTTTTCCCTACTTCCTCTCTTATTTCCCTCTCCTACAGTAACCTTCTAACCTTCTTTACCAGCAATGTTTTCTCTCTCCTTCGCTTCCTCACCCATCATCAGTACCGGGTTTCTTTCCACGTCATCATCTTTTTCCCTTAGCCTCGAATCGTCACATATTCCTGCTTCAGTATTTTACTCTATATATTCTTCCCTCGTCTTCTCTCTTCTATCATCATTACCCTCTTCTCTCCTCTCCTCGACATACTCTCTTTCGTCCCTCGTTCTCTTTGACATTTGTATCATATTTTCTTTCTATCTTTGTCTTTTCCCTTGCAAACGTCTCAGTTGATCGCCCCCTATTCTTTTTTCTCTTCCCCCTTTCCTTCATTCATTCCTCCAATTTCTTTGCTTTTTTTTTTTCTCTCTTTTGTTTTAAATCCTAAATATCCTGCCATCATCGTCATTCCATTCTTGTTTATACCTCCTTCTCCATTTCTTCTCTCAGCGTCCCTGTTTTTCTTCTCTCACCATCAGTTTTCTCCACTTTCGCTTCCTTCTCTCTCCCTGCCCTTAATATCGCGGTCGATCCAGCTACCCTTCTGAATACGCCATCAATCTCTCTCTCTCTCTCTCTCTCTCTCTCTCTCTCTCTCTCTCTCTCTCTCTCTCTCTCTCTCACGCATTGCCTTCACCAACTGGGCTCGGCTCACCTCTACTGGTGACCGCCTTCTCGTCTTAATCATTCACTTTCTTTTTCATCTTATCATGCATTATTTCTACACTGTTATCCTCCCCCCCCCCACCTCCATTCTTTTCATTCCGATTATTATGACCTTCTTCTTCAAGTAAATTATTACCTTTTCGACTCATTGCCTCTCTTTCATTCTTCTCATTTATCCCTTATCATCACTCATCGTTCATTCCTCGCGTTTCTTTCCAACTTATTTTCGTTATTCTCCTCTGGCCTTTCATCTTGTTATAAGTCTGTCGTCTTTCACCATATTCTATTTATCCCCTACATTACCTATTCCATCTCTTCTGTCCGGTTCTTCTGTTTTACTTTCATCTCTTTATCCTTCTCAAAGACGAAGGCCTATCCTACCCTTCTTTATTCTGACCTATTAATAATTAGCTAGTTCCATCCACTGTTATGTTATACTATATACACTCTTTCAAAATCCCTCCACAACATCTTCCCGTCGTTATCAGCAAATTTCATGCTTTCCTCTCTTTCCTCATGTATTCCATTTTTTTTTTTTATCTTTAATTTTGGAACAAGTTTGAATGTTGTCAACCTATGGAATCTGTTTTTTTTTTTTTCTGTATTTTACCATTTTTCTTCATTTGTCCTCTCGTCTTCCAATTGTTACATATTATCTTGCACTGTCCTAGTTTCCTTTATGTATCCATACTCTGTTTTCTTTCCTGCAGTTTGTTTCATTTTCGTCTTACCATCTTATCAACAAACCTCTCATCTATTTTCGTCTTTCCACGTTCAATATTTTCAGTTTCATTTTTCCCTTCCCTCCCTTTTTCCTATGCTTCTTCATGTGCTTCTTTCCTGCTGAAGTCATATTATCTCTCTCTTTTGTATTCCACTTGTTTAATACGTTCCTCTGTCAGTTATTCTTGATTCCATAACGTGATTTGCTTCCCCTGCCCTTTAATGATGACTGTAACGATAAATATGAACATGAACATTGAAAAAATTAGTGTGATAAAGATGAATACAAAAATGAAGATGAATATGATAGAAATGAAAACGAATATCAATACAGACGGCGACCACGACGACGGATATGATGATGATGACGTGAAGGATAATGATTTCGACATTTTAACACAACTTTCTCTTCCATTACCCCATCCGTCGTTTTTGTCTTTCCTTCATCCTCTCTTCCAAAAAATGTGCTCCATCTATTTTCCTCTTCTTCTTCTTGGTCTTCTTCTTCTTCATCATCATCATCATCATCATCATCATCATCATCATCATCATCATCATCTTCTTCTTCTTCTTCTTCTTCTTCTTCCACTACTACTACTACTACCACCACCACTACTACCACTACTGCTACTACTACTACTACTAGTACTACTACTATTAATTCTTCTTTTTCTTCTTCTTTCTGTCCGCATCATCACCGTCTCTCCTCCCACACCATTCACTTTATTATTTTTTTATTTCCTCTCGTCGAGTCCTTCCTTCATCCAATTTATTCTTCTTCCCTTCTTTTATTTTATTCTTCTACTAATAAACCCCAGCCAAAGTGTAAGTGGGTGGAGTTTTAAAACGAGTGGAGGCAGTTTTAAAATTAATATCTGTCGACTACGCGAGGGCCATTCAGGCAGACATTCAGTACGGTATTTCATAAGCCACAATCTTCCACCAAAGAACGACACACAACCGTCGACTTCACAATCCGGTTCCTATTTCGGTCCTAGTTACAGTCCGGGACAAAAGCTCGTTTACTTCACACTAATGGTGTGTCAGTCACTTTCCTCTCCGACATATCATATCAAAGTGCATAATCTGAAAACAGACAGGCAATCAAGCTTCTCTTTCCTTAGCAGCTATAGTTAGTCATGGAAAGAGACAAGCAATATATGAAACATTTGGCGATCGTTTGTCTAAGAACGAGTGAGTGAGACCATGGTAAAATGCCTGGTAACAGTTGAAGCCAACCCTGATTAATCTGCATTGGGGATTCGATGCTCATTTCGCGACTAAGTGGGCAATTACTGGGGATAATTACAGGTCGTTCGGATGAGACAATAGAGTTTATTTATTTGTCACAGTGGAATTATAACTTGAGTTTAGTTTTTCTGGGAAACTTCAGAAGGTTCGAGGCAGTTGCTTTGATGCTTCGGTTGGAGTTATGCGTTTGGGGTTGAGGAGAGACGTGGGAAGGATGTCTGAGAAGAAAAGAAAAAGAAAACGAGGAGAAAAAGGAAGAGAGAGAGAGAGAGAGAGAGAGAGAGAGAGAGAGAGAGAGAGAGAGCGCGAGAGACAGAGAGAGAGAGAGAGAGAGAGAGAGAGAGAGAGAGAGAGAGAGAGAGAGAGAGAGATTATCATTAAAATGTACGAGTACGTACTGAAATCAAATGATATAATAAAGAGTTTGTAACTACACACAATATACTGAAATCAACTGTTATAATAATGGCAGCTTTTTTCAAGGGAAAGAGATTATATATATATATATATATATATATATATATATATATATATATATATATATATATATATATATATATATATATATATATATATATATATATATATATATATATATATATATATATATATATATATATATATATATATATATATATATATATATATATATATATATATATATGAGCCTCTGTGGTACAGTGCTAGAGTGTGCGTTCGCACGCTGGTGGACAAGTGTTCGCCTCCCTCCAGAGTTGTAATAATTTTGGGAAGCATTCACCGAGCCACTGACCACTTTGGCGGACATCAGGGGTGCTGTGGTTGAACCAGTGTCGCATACTAGTATGTTTGCACCCAGTCGGCTTAAGGCGGGCCGATTACACTTGGTTCACAGACTACACACACATCCAAAGGCACTACAACACTACAACTACACTCACAAGCACTTCTCACCCTACATTTTTTTTTTTTAAATAACAGAACGGAGGAAAAACAAATGAGTAAAAAAAATAATGCATATACTAGATTACTGGTGTCCTCTGTTCATAAAATATCTGTAACAGTTAGACTTGAACAGTTGTGGGTTGAAATTTGGAGGAAAACAACTCTGGGGAAGCGAGTTCCAGAGAGATGCAGTTCGGGGAATGAAAGAATTCTGATGGGCAGAAGTTCTGCAATATGGCTGAGTGACATTCCAGTCATGAGCGCTACCAGATGCCCGTATAGCACGAGGGAAGGCATGGGGAGGTGGCACCATGGACGCAACTTTGTCTGAGCATTTGCCAAAAAAATATCTGTAAAATAATGCAAGGGAGGCAACATTCCTTCTTACTTGTAGGGGAGGTAGTTTATATGAAATGGCAGGGTTGTTAATGATTCTAACAGCTTTATTCTGAATTTTGTCTAGTTGTCTGAATGCAACCTCTCCACAACCATTCTACAAGGGTGAGAAATATTCAAGCTGAGAGCACACATGACTCTTATAAATTATAGCTAACTGCTCATCGGCGAAGAAGTTACGGACTCTGTACAATAATCCAAGTTTCTTTGAGGCAGTTTTAGCAAGTGATCTGACATGAGAGGTCCAGCTGAGGGCACTGTTAAGTGAGACACCTAGAATTTCAATACTTTTGGAGATGGGAATATTAGTAGAACTGAAGGTAATGTACGAATCTCGCAATATCTGTCTCTTAGTAAACTGTATATATTTAGTTTTACTGGCATTAAAAGAGACAAGGTTGTTTTGTCCCCATTCACTGATTGTAGATAGATCTTGATTTATGGAGATGGCTGTACTGAGTTGAGAGGTAGAGATATTAGACTTTGTAAATGGATGTCTGAGTGTGAATGAACTATGAAGTGTTGAGTCATCTGCATATGAGTGAATGGGATTGTGGGTGACAGATAAGAGATTATTAATATGAACCAGAAATAGGGTTGGCGCCAGAACTGATCCCTGTGGCACGCCAGCGTTAATTGAGAGGAAATTGGAATATACATCATCTACTGTTACTCTTATTTTCCTGTCACTAAGATATGAAGAAATCAAAGGAACAAAAGACGTTAGTCCATAGCAAAGGAGTTTGGACAGCAGGGAACGGTGCCTTACTCTGTCAAAAGCTTTTGAGATATCAAGAGCTACTGCATGAGTTTCTCCAAAAAGATCATGCAGTCTCTACCAGACAGCCTTAGCCACTGGGTAGAGATACATTGGCTGTATCGTCCCTGCTTCGGTAGGGATAGGCCGGTTCTGCAGTGGACCTCAACGGCTGATGATGATGATGATTATATATATATATATATATATATATATATATATATATATATATATATATATATATATATATATATACTGTATATATATATATATATATATATATATATATATATATATATATATATATATATATATATATATATATATATATATATATATATATATATATATATATATATATATATATATATATATATATATATATGTGTGTGTGTGTGTGTGTGTGTGTGTGTGTGTGTTATAAATACGCATACAGATTATATCTATCGAAAAACCAACAGCATGTGCACATAAACAGGAGACCTGAACTAAATTTGTATATATTGTATCAAATTAAGATTAAAAAGAGCAATTTGTTATTTAGAAATAATTAAAATAGCCACTAAAAATACGCACTAAAAACCGTCACTAATACCAGCCACTAAATTCAGCCACATAATTCCGCCACCAAGTACAACTATTAAATACAGCCACTATATTCAGTTACAAAAATGAGCCAACAATAATAGCTACTAAAAGCTTTTTCTAAGTAAGGTAATCTATAAAATTGCCCTTCTCTAGTTTTCTACATCATCAGTTACATAAAATGTTTTTAGTGACCACAGGAAGAGGTATGCTTCCTGTAAGTAATTGATAGCCATTGATATTCGACATGAACTGTCCACTGTTGTCAGTTTCTCTTCAGGATATGCCAAGCTTCAGTTGCAACACTTTCTTAATTTAAAAAGCGTTGGATTGTTTGAAGCTGTAACTGAACTTTGGCCAGTGTTTCATAGATCCCTATTTAAGAGTGGTTTAAATTTACTTATGAAGTATTTTTCTTGGACTTCCTTAATGCAGGAACATCCTTTTCATGTTACAGAAGGGCATAATATTAAACTTTGGATATATTTTTTGGTGGGGGGGGGAGAATTTTGCTATCTGGGTATTAACCCTTAAGGTCCACGTCATATGACTTGTTGGTCGAGGTCTACAGTTCACGTCATATAACGTTTTAATTTTTCGTGGGCATGTTTGAACTTAGTGGAGCGCCATATGGACTCAGAGTATTGTCCCAGCATGGCTGGTGCGCGAGGTAACGCTGGCTGGCCGGGGGAGGAGGCGGGGGTGTGGGTGCGCTAGGGGTGGGAGAGCAGCCCAGAAGTTAGGAGGGCTGTGGTGAAGGGTGGTGGGAGGCCGGTGGGAGGCCGGCGTAGGGAGAGTGTGGCCTTGGAACCAGCTGATTGTGGTTCAGGGTAGGGGTAGGGGTCTGGAGGGGTGGGGTCGGGTGGGGTGGTGGGGAGGGCTACTAGGGGGCCCTGAGGAGTGTGGGGGGAATGTATGGGTGCTTGAGTACCCTTGTACTGACCACAGTCAGACTTGAGGGAGTATCATACTGACAAGAATGACTAAAAACAGTGAAATAATGTGTAAACAGTGTGTAAATAACAGTAAATAAATAAATAAACATAAATTTGTTGGAAAATAAGTGTTATTGAGAATATAAATTATGCCAATCTTTATCAGTTACTTTCTTGTGTTTTTTTGCTATTTTAGTTGTATTATTGTGTTCATATGGCATTGTGAAATAGTGAGAGAAACAAATACACACTCAACACTTATTTTGGTGTGAGGTAATCATCCCTCTTCCCTCCACCAATACCACCAACACACCACCGTGACCTTGAACATGCTCAGCCCAGCTGCCACACACTGGCTCCCTCACACCACACCACCACCTCCAAAGCGCCAACAAAGAATAAGTACGCACTTTTTATGTGTATTATGTCATTTGTGATTGATTTGTAATGACAAAAAAAAGGATTTAGGGGAAAATTGATTTTCCAGAAAATAACCAGGTTCTGGGACATGGATAGGTCTACCCATGCCCGGTGCCTAAGGGTTAAGCTGAGGCATCCTGATGACGTATGGATATGTTGCAGTGTTTTGTCACGGTGAATCCCGATAACGTATCCATACGTTTTGCAATTGCAAGGTCCGTCATTCCCAAAATTTTCAAATTTTGTGCATGATTTTCGGTACTTTGACCCAGGACACCTTCCTCTTGTTGCTGCCAGGCAGAGACACTGCCTTAACCCACGTGGCCTCTCCCCTCCCCCCGAAGGCCATTGTCTCGGCAACTCACCTATTAGCAGTGACCTGGCCAGTAAAGACATGTCGCACCATGGTACAAAATTCAAAGCGAGAGTGATTCCTCAATCAATGATGATGTGAAGGACAAAGATTACATGGTGCCATAGGAAGAAATGAGCAGAAGTCATGAGAAGGTAACCTGACCAAGGAAGGTTTGGTATGTTGATGTGTTCAATGAATGAAACAACACTTATATCACCTATATAATTGTGTGAAAACCAATATATTCTTGTACTACATATAAATTTGTACCAAATGAACAAATATCTACCTATTCTGAGTGGTATGCAATAGTTACTGCTACATGGAAAACGTGACAGCCGCAGAGTGGCTCCAGAGAACACGGTACCAAGTGTTTAAACCTGTTTAGACCAATTCTAAGCTCAGGTGAGCACTTTTGGGGGCATTTCCCAATGTTTTATGTAAAAGGCAGAGGCTTTAGCCATTAACAAAAAAATGTAAATCTGCCGGGAGTCGGGGGGAGTCAGTGGTGAAAAATCGGTCGGGACGTGGCGGGTTAATATACAATCCTTTCCTGTGATTAATATGGTCTCTATGAAGGTTAGTGTGGAATTGGAAATTTTAAGTATCACTTATTTACATCTCTTTGCATCCACTGCAGCGAATTACAGATATGCAGTTTTGTGTCGTGCATCCCATATTTTCGTTAATTCTGAATGCATAGTTGGCATAGGGAAAAGCAAATTGGCTGCCTTCCATTATTTCGGTGCAGAGTTTACATCTTTTTGTCTTTATATTTCTTCACTTTGAAACTAGATATGTTATTAAATCTACTCTTTGTTAAAATTCGTTTTAGGCTACTGGGTTGTGACATCGCTTTAAATAGGGAGACACCTTTATAAATATCCTTTTTAAGGACATTAATCGTACATCAGACTTCTTTAAAGTGATCTTCATAATTTGGGTTATAGGTTTCTTCATCACCTGTGCTCCGTGGGTGGCTGCTGGGTATTTGTTTTGCTCTTTCCATGCCATTTTTTGTTATGTTCTTGGGATACCCACGTTGCAAAAAAAAAAAAAAAAAAAAACTCAGTTCACTTACCAAGGTTCTGAAACTGTTGTGCAAATCATTCGTGCTAAATTTAATGGTATGCTGTTTTTATGTGTATAGGGTAATTAGATGTATAAGTTAGATCATGTTTAGTATCATTTTCCTTTAAATAAGGCAAGTTATTGTAGGACCAGTGTGCCCTATCCACCGCCTCAGTCACTTCTTAGATACAGTACTGCAATCCTTTCCAAATACGTACCATACTTTCATATATTACAAACAATCTAGACGTTGTAAACAAAATTCTTATTATAATAGACAATAATGAAATTTTCTCAATTCTTGATGTGGTAAACCTATATAGCAATTTCGCCATGAACTTGCATATGAAGCTATCATTTACTGGACTGATAACACTGTGATAATACAAATCATATACATGCAAACTTAATAAATGAGGGATGCAGTCTTTTTTTAATTCATTCGAATTTAATGGCCAAATTATTTACAAGTATCTGGAGAAGTATATGAGGGAGGGGGGAGTGAGTTGGGAGGAGGGTAGTCAAATGGTGGATGACAGAGCGACTTGGAGGCGTTTTGTCTGTGGCCACCCTTTGCGGGATTAGGGCGTCGGGCTATAGATAGATAGATCTGGAACACCAATGGGGACAAGATTTGCACCTAATTATGCCAATCTTGTGTTAGGATATTTAGACAACACATTACAGTCTCAAGTGTCATCAAATTTTGGTAAAACAATAGCAAATAAAATGGAAAATTACTTCATGCGATACCGGGACCATATTATTATGATATCGGATGTGAGAGATAGACATTTATCAACAATCACAAACATCATGAATAACCGATATCCCAAACTAACACTTACTGTTACTTGTGGGATGAGTGGTGACACAGTCACGTTCCTATAAATAATTCTTATTAAACAGGATAAAATATTTAGTGACATCTGTTATGAGGATAATGAAACTAAACCTGATCAAACCTACAATTATAATCACCCCTTGCACATAAAAACAATATACCCATAAACTAAACTTGGATTTTATAGATTACCTTACTTTTTAAAAATACTGTATATATATTTTAGTAGCCACTTTTAGTGCCGAAAATTATGGGCTGATTTTAGTAGCAAATTTTAGTAGCTGATTTTTGTGTCTGATTTTAGTGGCTATTTAAATTACTTTTTAATGAGAAAATACTACTTTAAATCTTCATTTGATACAATATACAAATTTAGTACACGCCTCCTGTTTATGTGAGCATGCTGTTAGTTTTTCGATAGAAAGCATCACTCTGCTTACTTATTTATAATACATATCTCACCTTAAGTAAAATATTATCAATCCTAATCAGACTCTCTCTCTCCCTCCCTCCCTCTCTCTCTCTCTCTCTCTCTCTCTCTCTCTCTCTCTCTCTCTCTCTCTCTCTCTCTAATGTAAATATGACTTTCAATTCAAAAGTGATGGAATTTTCAATGTAGTGGATAGAACGCTCCAGTCTCTGTAACAACCTTGCATAGGTTCACTCCCCACGAGGCTGATGGAGGTTTTTCGATCAGCTAATGCCATCAGATGAAGTAACTGCTCATTTATCCATAACCAGATTTCAATAAATTATGTGGATAAAATGAGACTTCTCTTACGTTTGTTTCACATATGTTCCACTAAAAACTGAAAAGATATTAATATCCCCTGCAAAACATGAATAAAACCTAAGGTATGTAAACTTCCATACGCACACAGAAAGAAACAAAGCAGGAGACAGCCAGTTGTCACAGAAGAGCGAATCCTAGACAAAGACCAACTGCCAGCCACCTGCCTGTACCAAGACGGAGTAAATCATGAATATCAAAGGTGACTAAGATTGTGTGTGTGTGTGTGTGTGTGTGTGTGTGTGTGTGTGTGTGTGTGTGTGTGTGTGTGTGTGTGTGTGTGTGTGTGTGTGTGTGTGTGCGTGCGTGTGTGTGTGTGTGTGTGTGTGTGTGTGTGTGTGTGTGTGTGTGTGTGTGTGTGTGTGTAGATGAAGAACCAGGAGCAAAATGAAAACGCAGCCGTGCACAACTATTTCTTCACTCAAAACCATGAGTTCAAAGGCTAGAGACTGCTTTAAATGTGTCTTCCTCAGAAGACTGAAAAATACAGTTCCAGGACACACTGCGTTTGAAAGACTGAACGTCGCAGGAGGGAGGAAAGGTAAACTGAATAAGGCGGCCGTCGGTGATGTGTGGCTATATGAGGTGTGGCATTTTGAATTATGTCCGTGTGAAATGCGACAGTGTGATGTGTAACTATGTGAGATCTGGTAGTGTGAATTTCGTCTGCCTGCGGTGTGACATTGTAAAGTGTGGCTATATGAGGTCAGGCACTGTAGATTGTGTGTAGAAGGTGAAACCGTATGAACTGTGGCTATGTGAGGTGTGACCGTATAAAGTGTTGCCGTGTGGTGTGGCAGTGTAAGATGTGGCAATGAAAGAAATGTGTAATATGTGTGTATGATAAACTGGCACTGTTTTCTGCTATATAAGTAACATTTTCTAATACTTTTCACAAGACTGGTGATATCTAAAGACTAATATTAAAAATCCATCCACTAATCTCATACGTTATTACACTTTATAATTACCTCTGCACCAACAATACATTATATCACCACATAACGCTTATATCAACCTGCTCTTTCAACTTTCTTATAAGCTTGATAAAATAGAGTGAAGGTAGCATGAATATTTGATGACTACTAAAAAAACAGTCCATCCACTAATCTCCTACTTCATTACACTTTACAATTACCCCTGACACCAACAATACGTTATATCACCACTCAAGGTTTATATCAAATTGTTCTTTCAACTTTCTTCTGAGCCAAATGAAATAGAGTAAAGGCAGCAAGAATAAAATGGTAATTCGTGAAGGAGTGATGTCGTTTTCAGCAGCATACTATCCTATATCCACCTCTGTTAGAAGTTTCAATCAGAGCAAAACTTGGAGATGCCCTTGTGATATCTGAAACTCTACACATAAGTTGGATCTACACTACGACTCTCAACTGTTGTAACATTATCAGTCATTATACCATCAGGACCTTCCTTCAAATTATTTGAAAATAACAAGAAAAAGAAGGCAAAGTCGACGTTGGAACTGACAAACCCATTCTGCGCCAAGGAGCTACATCACAATTCACACAGGCCATCTTGCCACATCATCAACCCAGCTCTAACCTCCAACCTATGCAGGGAAGTAGAGATATACGGCCGTATTCTTGACACTGAGTGGGCGAAGGTGTGTGCAAGCCAGCAGTCCAGGATAATCGTTTATAAATCATTTGTTAGCTTTATATGTAATAGCTGCTTAGGCCCGTTTCGGGGGCCTAATTGGCTAGGCCCTCCTGGTAGGCTGGGTCTTTGGCCCAAACTGATCATCAATTAGTCATGTTGATTTATATGCAGTATTCTCGAAAATGCGTTTTTCAACAACAGGCACACAACACATAAAAAAATGTTGTATGTTGATTCAGGAACACCTCCAATCCCCCTCAATGTGAATAATGATTAATTTGTGCATGCATTTTTTTCTTTTTTTGTTGTTGGACAACTACTGTGTGGGAGCTGCTGGAGGCTCCTCTCTCTCTCTCTCTCTTTCTGATGCCACGACAAATCTCGAACCCCTAATGCGTTTTCTCTATGTGTTTTCTTAGACTTTCGGTCACTGTGCACACAAAAGATTCTTCATACATTCCAGTACGCTTGCATTCATTCTGTTATATTTACTATATACTGGCAAAGTCAGACTTCCATCTTTTCAACCTTTAGTTGAAGCAATAAAAAAAATTGTCATAAATTGTAGAAAAAAATCGCTAAATAGGAATTGCTATGAATCTTGGAAGTTTGACTTACCGAGTCGGCGAGGACCGGTAGCTTTACTGCTTGGCGGGCGCCATTCGCCAGCGGAATATTAACCTTAGCGGCACTACAGTCGGCTGCTGCGGTGGTGCCACGCTTGTCGACACCGGGTGATGATGTGCTGAAGAGGGAGCGAAAAACTTTAAACCTCTAAACCCTGCCATCAAACAGAAGAGTGTTTAACAAATTTTTGCATGCGACGTTTTTTTGGTGCAATAATTATTTGGTGGATAGCTACTGTGTGGGAGAGCCTGGAGGCTCTCATCTCTGTCTCTGGCTTGTGCTTTCTGATGCCACGACAAAAATATGTAAAACATATATATATATATTGTTACATAGCCTATGATTTCATCATCTTTTGTATAATTCTAATGTACAGTATGCTGCATGTTTGATCACGATTCGCCACATGGCTTCCATAGTGACCAGGCTTGCGTGTTCTACCTCACTTCCCCCTTCTCCCCCTTATAGTAGAGAAAGTCGTTCTTTCTGTTGTTCAGAGCAGGAGTGTCAACTCTTCATCCCCAATGCTTTCATTTGCGCATCCTTCTTACAAGTTGAATCAAGCTCTGCCGGCCCCCTGCATAATGAGCTCAGTCTCTGCATTAATTGCCACTTAGATCTACTCCTCATTTTGTTCACATCTCTGTCCTCCCCTGTATAGTGTATTATTTATTTTTGTAAGTGCTCAGGAAGTCTCCAGCCATCTAGCTGCTGTATAATTTGAGTATAAGTGTTATTACCATTTTTCTTATACTGTGTAGCCTAAGGCGTTGGTTCGTGGGCCTGGTAGGGTTTTTGTGATTCATGTAAAGTTTTTGCTGTCAGCCAGTATTAGTAATATTTTGTATCTGTAATAATATTATATCTTGCTTTAACTGAGCATTATCCGGTTTTCTCATTTATCAGGGCTGACTGAGATAAATTTGCTTTTGCTAAATTCTTGTTAATAGAGGTTATTGCAGTTAACCATATATGTAACCTCTTTTGCCATTACATTATCCTTATGAGTCCTGAATGTTTAGTCGTTAGTTTAAGCATTAAACTTTAACTTGTAATTTTACCTAAGTCTTTTGTTTTGAACCTGGAACTTTGCGGGACAGTAGTGATTTTTGTATTCTCACTTGAAGTGTTCATTATCTCTCTCTGTTCCGTAACATAAATTTGGCGACCTCTTATCAGGATATTCAGGATATTATCATAAGGATATTGCTTGATATTTTGTGACTGAGATTTATTCATGATGTCTACTATTACTACTCTTGATGAAGCCAACGATTTTTTGTCAAATGTGCAAACAGTGTGTGATGTAGAAAACAGAACAAAGAATGAATATAAGTTTGTTGCTCAACAATTGGGAACTGCTGTTCGCTCTCATCATTCTAAAGATCAAATTGTTGGCATGATTAATAAAAGCTTGTTTAATGTAACTCGACCAGATGAGCAAACGCAGATTGAAATAGCTAAGTCACAGCTAGCCCTGCAGGAGGCTCGTGCTAAGGAGGCTAAGTTTCAGGCACGTGCTAAGGAGGCTGAGTCTCAAGCTCGTATTCAAGAGGCATAGGCACATGCACAGGCTCAGGCACAAATTGAACTTACTAGGATTCAGGCAGACCATGAGTATCGCATGAAACAAGGTGGAACTGGATCATCTAGCTCTGATGATTTTGATGTGGCTAAAAATGTTAAACTTGTCCCTCCTTTTAATGAATCTGATTTAACAATGTATTTTCAGTTGTTTCAGAGGGTAGCTACAGGTTTTAATTGGCCCCAAAAGTATTGGCCAGTACTCCTTCAAAGTGTTCTCACCAGTAAAGCTCAAGTAACTTATGCATCTTTGCCTCAGGATCAATCTGATAATTATGATGTAGTTAAGAGCTTGATTCTTAAGGCCTATGAGCTTGTTCCTGAAGCTTATAGAGTAAAATTTAGGACAACTTATAAGCAAGATAAGCAATCCCATGTTGAGTATGCAAAAATCAAAGAAGATCTGTTAGAGCAGTGGTTAAATTCTAAGAATGTAAATTCTGATTTTGATATTTTTAAGCAGATGATTTTGCTGGAGGACTTCAAAAGGTGTATTAATAAAGATATAAGCCTATATCTTGATGAGAAAAGAATAGATAATTTGTCTGATGCTGCAGTTCTAGCTGATGAATATGTTCTCACTCACAAGAGATATTCTTAAGAAAAAAGGAAAGCTGAGAGTAAGTACGTTGCCTCTACTCTGAGTACAGGTAACAGGAAAGAGAATAAAGATGATGTTTCTCAGGAAGTAAATACCAGCTCCACCTCTAGATTTCAGAAAAGTAAATGTACTTATTGTAGTAAGCTTGGTCATACTACGGAGATATGTTTCAGGAGACAGTGTGATGTGAACAAAAAGGAGTCTTTAAATATTCAGTCAATTGGTCTAGTGTCCACCCTTGAGAGTTCCCAGAATTCTTTAACCGAGTTAACTGAACCTGCTTTGAGGGGTAAATTAAATTCTCATGATGAAGCTCCTCTTTTGAGCAGTAACGTGGGTGACACTCTCAAGAGTTCATGTGCTAATTTCCTGTCTGATGGTTTTGTGAATTCTCTGGACAGTAATGACAGGAAATCAGTTAAAATATATCGTGATACAGGTGCTTGCCAATCCCTTATGCTGACCAGTGTTCTAGGCTCTAATGTTAATTCCTCTGATGAAACTGTAATCTTACAAGGTGTAGGGAATAATTACTTCTCTGTCCCTCTGTGCAGAGTGAATTTAGAGTCTGGTTTTGTTAATGGTTCCGTTATAGTTGGGTTGGTTGAGACACTCCCAATGTCAGGTGTAACTTTCTTACTTGAAAATGATATTGGTGGAAGTCAAGTGTGTCCAGCTCCTCAGTTGTCTAGTGAACCAGTGACTGCGACCCAGGATTGTGATGTCCCTGATGTGTTCTCTGCATGTGCTGTCACTAGGGCTAAGTCTAAAGTTACTGGTGACTTAGAGGATAATGATGATGATGATGTTATCCTAGTTGACACTTTTCTTGCTAATTTGGATCACTCACCAGATGAGGCAGTACCCCGTGGTGTTGATAATTTGTCTCGTCAAGAGTTGGTTGAGTTGCAGGTTGCTGACCCTGAGTTGAAAGGTCTAGCTAACTCTGCTTGCAGTGAGGAAGAGTCAGCTTGTGCGTCTACTTGTTATTATATAAAGACAGGAGTACTTATGAGAAAGTGGAGACCCCCAACAGCATCAGCCAACTGTGAATGGGAGGTTGTACATCAAGATGTCATCCCTCGTGTTTGTAGGCAGGATATCATTAGAGTGGCTCATGATTCCAGTTTGGCAGGACACCCTGGAGTGAGGAAGACTGTTTCATGCATTTTGAAACACTTCTACTGGCCAGGTATCTTCAGAGATGTTTCCTGGTATTGTAAGTCTTGTCACACCTGTCAAGTTGTGGGGAAGTGTAATCAGACCGAAAAGGTTGCACCTCTAGTTCCCATTCCTCCTTTTGAGGTGCCATTCACCCGTGTGTTGGTGGATATTGTGGGCCCTCTTCCTAAGACTTCTTCAGGATTTTCTTATGTGTTGACCCTAATTGATATGGCTACTCGTTATCCTGAAGCCATTCCACTTAGAAATATCTCAGCAAAGAACGTGGTTAAGGAAATGCTAGGGTTCTTCACCAAGTTTGGTCTGCCCAAGGAGGTACAGTCAGACCAGGGAAGTAATTTCATGTCAAATGTTTTCAAGCAGTCTCTGAAAGAGTTGGGCATCACCCAGATCACGTCTTCAGCTTACCATCCCCAGACCCAAGGAGCGTTGGAGAGATATCATCAAACACTCAAATCAATGCTCAGGAAATACTGTTTGGAACATCAGAAAGACTGGGATAAAGGTCTTCCATTCGTTGTATTTGCCGCAAGAGAATCTCCAAATGAATCACTGGGTTTCTCACCCTTTGAACTACTGTTTGGCCATGAAGTAAGAGGACCCCTTAAGCTACTCAAGGAGTGCTTGCTGTCGGAGGAAGATGACGTCAACTTGCTGGAGTATGTGATGAAGTTCAAAGAACGGCTGTCCACTACTTTACAGCTGGCGAGAGAGAATTTAGGAGCTGCTCAGGAGAAGATGAAGACTTGGTATGATAAGAAGTCCAGGTTACGCCTCTTTCAGCCAGGAGATCAGGTTTTGATGCTGCTACCGGTGCATGGGCAACCTCTTCAAGCCAAGTTTAGTGGTCCTTATTTCGTGGAGAAGAAACTCAGTGATGTCAACTATGTCATCGCCACACGAGATCGTAGAAAGAACAAGCAACTTTGTCACATTAACATGCTAAAGTTATATCACAGGCGGGACGAAAATAACCCAGTCTGCACTGTAGCTGTTCCACCCGAGTCTGCAAGTGAAGTTCTCCCATGCAGTATGAGCCTGAGTGATAGTTTGGGGAAGAATCCTGATGTCATGAATGATCTCCAGACTAAGCTTTCTCATCTAGCTCCCGAGGAAAGGCAGGAGTTTTCGCTATTACTGCAGGAGTACCCACAAGTGTTCCGTGACACTCCAGGAAGAACCACTGTGTTGATGCATGATGTCGATGTTGGAGACGCAAAGCCAATTAAACTGCCTCCTTACCGTGTGAACCCAGTGAAAGTTCCTCTCATCCAGAAGGAGCTTGGCTACCTGTTGGACCACAAGATGATTGAGCCCTGTCAGAGTGAGTGGAGTTCTTCTGTCACTCTAGTCCCTAAGCCAGGTGGGTAACAGCGGCTTTGCATTGACTACAGACGTGTTAATCAGATAACCAAAACAGACACTTACCCTCTCCCTCGCGTGGAAGATTACATAGACAAGATCGGAAAGGCTAGGTACATAAGTAAGTTTGATTTGTTAAAGGGATACTGGCAAGTACCTATGACTGAACGTGCTAGGGAGATCTCATGTTTTGTAACACTAGGAAAAACTTTTGCATGTTCTGTAATGCCATATGGTATGAAGAATGCACCAGCCACTTTTCAGAAGCTCATGAATGTTGTAACAGAGGGTTTAGCAGGGTGTGTTGTTTATATTGATGATGTATTAATCTTCAGTGACAACTGGAAAGACCACCTATGCCGTGTCAGTAAATTTCTTGAGCTTTTGGTTCAGGCTAATCTTGTAGATAATTTATCAAAGTGTGAGTTTGGTCACGCTAAAGTTCAGTACCTTGGGTATGTAATTGGTGATGGACACGTTGCACCACCAGGAGCTAAGGTTCAGGTTATAAGTGATCTTCCCAGACCTAAAAGTAGGAAAGAGCTACAAAGATTTTTGGGAATGGTAGGTTATTACAGGAGATTTGTTCTTAACTTTTTAATTCTTGTATCATCACTTACAGACCTACTGAAAAAGGGAGTTAAATTTGTCTGGACCGATAACTGTGAATCCTCTTTCAGTAAACTTAAAGCTATCCTATTAAGTCAGCCAGTGCTCGCCACTCCAAATTTTGCTAAGCCTTTTAAGATGGCTGTTGACGCAAGTGATACAAGAGCTCGGGCTGTTTTGCTGCAAGAGGATGATTAGGGTATTGAACACCCTGTATCTTATTACAGTAAGAAGTTCACTCCACCTCAAAAGAACTACTGAACTATTGAGAAAGAGCTTTTGGCCTTGATTTTGGGTTTACAGCATTTTTCATTTTATTTGTGTTCTGGTTTTGACCCCATAGTCATTATACCGATCATAACCCACTGAAATTCCTTAGTAAGTTTAAAGATAAAAATCAGAGATTGACAAGATGGAATCTACTTCTTCAGGAGTATTCATTAGACATACAACATGTCAAGGGGAAAGAAAATGTTATTGCAGATTGCTTATCTAGACTTTAGACAGATTGTTTTAGAGTAATAAGAAATTTCCTTTGTAAATTTCTTTTTCTTTGTGGGGAGGTGTTACATAGCCTATGATTTCATCATCCTTTGTATAATTCTAATGTACAGTATGCTGCATGTTTGATCACGATTCGCCACGTGGCTTCCATAGTGACCAGGTTTGCGTGTTCTACCTCACTCCCCCATTCTCCCCCTTATAGTAGAGTAAGTCGTTCTTTCTGTTGTTCAGAGCAGGAGTGTCAACTCTTCGTCCTCTATGCTTTCATTTGCGCATCCTTCTTACAAGTTGAATCAAGCTCTGCCGGCCCCCTATATAATGAGCTCAGTCTCTGCATTAATTGCCACTTAGATCTACTCCTCATTTTGTTCACATCTCTGTCCTCCCCGTATAGTGTATTATTATTTTTGTGAGTGCTCAGGAAGTCTCCAGCCAACTAGCTGCTGTATAATTAAAGTATAAGTGTTATTACCATTTTTCTTGTACTGTGTAGCCTAGGGCGTTGGTTCGTGGGCCTGGTAGGGTTTTTGTGATTCATGTAAAGTTTTTGATGTCAGCCAGTATTAGTGATGTTTTGTATCTGTAATAATATTATATCTTGCTTTAACTGAGCATTATCCGGTTTTCTCATTTATCAGGGCTGACTGAGATAAATTTGCTTTTGCTAAATTCGTGTTAATAGAGGCTATTGCAGTTAACCATATATGTAACCTGTTTTGCCATTACATTATCTTTATGAGTCCTGAACGTTTAGTCGTTAGTTTGAGCATTAAACTTTAACTTGTAATTTTACCTAAGTCTTTTGTTTTGAACCTGGAACTTTGCGGGACAGTAGTGATTTTAGTATTCTCACTTGAAGTGTTCATTATCTCTCTGTTTCGTAACAATATATATATATATATATATATATATATATATATATATATATATATATATATATATATCTATCCATCCATCAATTTAACTATCATTCAATCTATCTTTCAACCTACCTATTTATCGATCTCTATGAAGAAGTGTCCAGCTCATGTGTTTGTATTTCACAATATGAATCGCATCACAAAAAAAAAAAAATACCTAGAGAGATGTAGTAATTGCTACATCAGAAAAAAACCTTGCTACATCAATTTAAAAAAAAAAGTTTAGAGCATTTAGAGAATCTTAGAAGTTTAAGAAGAGTCTTTGAAGTTTAGAACGTACTAGAGCATAGAAGTTGAAAAGTCTTACGTCCAAGTGGAGCAGTGAGGGACACCATTCATGGGAGCAAAAGGTGCGGCGGTTTTCTGAAGTTAAATCCCTAACCAATGTTTCTGAAGTTGAAGCCCTAACCAATGGCACTCCTGTATAATGCCAAAAATGTAAATCACCTTTGACACAATGACGAAGGAATAATGCTCCTCGAGGGACGACCGCTGAGCTCGCCGTTCCACAAAGAACGACCGCTGAGCACATCACTTTAACTGGAAATGGTCTACAGCTGGAATCGCTGCCTTCACGTGAACAAGGACACATTTGATCAAGCTATTGCATCAGAGAAAATTGGAAAATAGAATGATCTAAAGATAATTTTGAAAATAACCTCAGTGGCTAACCACAAATTTGGCCTCCTAAGGGCAGTTCTGGCCATCGCAGCCTCGAGACCATAATAGTAGCAGCATCAAAATGGCCTCGGAGGCCAGCGCCACCATGCTTATGTTCTTTCCCATGCCGAATTACCCCTGTACCCCAACTTCAGCCTCCTGGGTGCTCCAGTATGGCTAGCTATAAAACTAATACTATGTACTGCATACAGTGACAGAGAATTTTTGTTGTATAGATGGATTAGCATGCATGTCTCCTAACAAAGAGTACTGACAAACGAGGCAAGAAAGACAAACACACTTTTATCACGGTAGTCACTAGAGTATTAGATGTGGCTGGAAAGCACGCCACGTTACACTGTACATTCATCAGCGAGATGGAGAGGCCAAACACACTTTAATCAAGGTTTTCACAAAAGTATTAGATAAGGTAAGGTCATAATGTGAAAAATGTAACTATTTTCCTTCTTCAAATTATTCATCCAACAAAGAGTAGGTATTAAAAACATTCAAGCATTCATGTATTGTTTTTTTCTTCCAGTCAGGAAAGCGGTGCAATTGATAATATTATATAGTTCTTTTTCTTCTTCACACAAAACACCTACAGCACTGGAAATGAACAATAATTAAGAAATTCATCACCCAGTTGAGCCAGAGGTTTCTCACACAAAGTGGTCAGTAGCTGGGAACTGTGTAGATGCTTAATCTATTGTCTTCCGAAGAATGCAGCGTCATTGACCCCATATTTCGGTTTCTCTATACTGTGGGTTATATATAAAAGCTTCCTGCCGTTAGTTCTCACATATACAGAGACCTGCACCCACGCATACACTCCTACACATACAGGTGCCTACACCAGCACGGGGAAATACACCCACAAACGCATGCAAGCAATATTACATCGGCTCCCCACACAGACGCTTACACGTACATACACCTGTCCACGAATATACAACTACGTCCAATACTTTGCCCTTTGATTAAGTTGCACTAAAATCAAATCAATATTTCTCTTTCTACAGACAAACATGTCCAATTTTTGCCCAAAATAATATCGGGAATTCACGAGAAAACGCTGCACCATGAACTTTAACTTTGACTCATGACCACTGACCATGACTGCACCGAAATGAAAGAATTTCTTCTCTGAGCCGTACAGGATGTGTGTGCCAGTTTTGACGCACATCGGGCTGGATACTAATGATATACTTTGTTAACACAGATAAACACATACATATTCAGATACTCTGTATACATAAAAACCGACTCGATCACCACAGCTAAGCTTTCGACTTGGATACAACACACTCACCAAAAGACAGGCACTGTGCTCCTTGGGTGGAGCAACTGCTGCGTCCAGCCAGGAGCCAAACCTTATTTCCCTGTACCTCGCCGTGGTAAGGACCCTGGTCACACCTTGGTGAGGCGCTGTCTAACACCAGGTGTCGTCTGATCCATGCAAGGTATATGTAATATACCGCAACTGTAGGACGGCCCCAAAACAGTTACCTTTCATCAAAGGGTCTGGTTAGCCAGAAAGACTGCGGTTAAGTAACAACACGCACAGAAAAACATGGTCAAACACAATGTAAGCATTACACACACACACACACACACACACACACACACACACACACACACACACAGAAAATTCAAATTATATTTCCAAACCGAGTGGAAACAGTAGTAACACAACAGAAAGATTTCCTTGGATTGATGAGAAGAGGATTGTTGCAAACAAAGGGAGCTCCAACGCCTGTCTCGTGTACAAAGGCCAAGAATATCAAACAGTAATCTCTGTTTCAAATGTTGTTGGAGAGAACCGGAATCTGAGGCACAGTGATGGGATATACACTGGATAAGAAGCCATTCCCATGTTTTATAGGTGCACAGTGAGGGACCAGATTAGCTACTGCCACAGCATTAATGTTTCCCGTATACCGTACCAACCAAGAATACTCCATCATCACAGTTATGAAATATTCAGTCTGTTATATGGAAAATAAACATAATGTTAACGTATAAAAAAACGATACAGTGCGAATACTGTAGTACAAACTCCAGTCCTCCAGTACTTGCCATCTTCTTTTACTGCATAATTACCTCTGCCACAACACATTATATCAAATTATATTCCTGTGAGTATTCGATGATGATGAATTTGAAGATGATGATGATGATGATAGCGATGTTGATGATGATGACAACCGCAAAAATAATTATATACACACATTGCAATTTTTACCAACCCATTTCCATATCCCCACTCTGGGTCACAATAATGTACTACGGATATAACAGCAGTAGACTAATGTGGTTTACAAAGAGCTAACTGTTGTCCATTAACTGAGAGTGGGTGGTATTGGCTTTTGATGTGGATGTAGTTGTTCCGGTGTAGTGTTGCTGCGCTGATCCACATAGACTGGCTACACACACACACACACACACACACACACACACACACACACACACACACACACGCAATTCCTTCATTCATTTAATCCGTCTGGAGAGGAAAAGGAATAGTGTACACACACACACACACACACACACACACACACACACACACAAACTAATAGGATTGCAGGTACGAAAATGGTACACAAACAGGATGGAATAAAAAGGAGGAAGATGGTAAAACCATGTCATGACAAGTATATAAACAAGATGATAAAGTTGATGTACTCAAATGTGGATGGAATGGTATCTAAATTACTAGAGATGAATGATTATGTCAGAGAAAATGAACCACAAATAATATGCCTAACTGAAACAAAATTAACACCAAGGATATCCAATGACATTCGAAACTTAGAGGAATACAATATATGGAGAAGAGACAGAAATTAAAAAAAAAGGAGGAGGAATTATAATATTAACAAAGAAAAATCTAAAAGTCAATGAAATAAAACTAGATATAGCATCACAAGTAGAACTGAATGCAGTAGAGATCAACACATCTGAAGGGAAAGTAATTGTAGCCAATTTGTACATGCCACCCAGATCAAACACATGGGAAAGAGACGAATATGAGGACCTGGCAGAGAATACAATTCAGAGTTTAAGATCATTACTACATAAAATGGAAGAGAAATCGGAAAGAATTATACTAACTGGAGATTTTAATACAAATATAAATTGGAATACTCTAGATATAATTAGCCAAGAAAGCTGTTGGGACCAAAAGCTCCTGGATCTCGTGCAAGAGTTTTTCCTAACGCAACATGTGAGGGAAACCACCAGAAAAAGAGGACTCGATGTACCTTCAGTGCTAGATCTAATATTTACTAGACAAGAAAATGATATTGACAGTTTAATATATCACCCTCCACTCGGCAAAAGCGATTATGCAGTACTAAATTACAACTTCAGGATAGCATATGACATAGTTAACATCAGTGAAAGTTACAAAAAGAGCCTAAACTATAAAAAGGGAAATTATCAAGACCTAAAGAAGTATTTCTTAGAAGTTGATTGGGAAAATGAGCTTAGAGGAAAAGATTTTTTTTTTTTTTTTTTTTTTCATTCATTGCCAGACGCCATGTATCCCAAACGGGGTGGCCAACGGCTTAGAGTTAATTGTTTTACAGGGAGGGGCACTAATCCTCCACCAACCCCACTTGACACGTAGGGATGCCAACAGCATCTGGTGTTCCCAGGCGGTCACCCATCCAAGTACTAACCAGACCCAACGTTGCTTTAAATGATGTATATAAAAAATTCTGTGAATTTTATGAAATAGGAGTCCAGAAGTACATCCCACAGCACAAAGAAGCAGATAAGAAAATACAGAAATGGTTCAATACAGAATGTAAAAAATCAAAAGACAGAAGAGATTTGTTGTGGAATAGATACAGAAGACACAATAGTGAAAGGGCGTTTAATAATTACAAACAGGCAAGAAACGATTATACAAGAATAAGGAGGGAAGCCCAAAAACAGTTTTGAGGAGGATATAATAAATAAATGTAGTGATCATCCAAAGCTGTTTTACAGCTATATCAGAAGCAAAACCAAAGTACAAGATACAATACAATCCATTATGGACGAGGGAATCACTTATACACAAGAGAAAGATATTTGTGAAGCACTAAATAAGAATTTCCAATTAGTTTTTACAGAAGAAAAAAAATTTGAGAGGGACTATGTGGAACATGCATGTCCACACATACTACCAGATATACAAATAGTAGAAAAAGTAATACAGGAGGAGTTAACCCGCCCCGTCCCGGCAACTTTTCGACCACTGGTACCCCCCAATCCCGGGCAATTTTCGACCTTTTTTTTTTTTGCTTAAACTTTCGCTTTTGGTCAGAAACAATGGCCGGTGGCAAAGAAAGTGGTCCCTGGGGTCCCTAATTAGTTTAACCAGGTATGCGTTCGTCCCACCTGGTCCCGTGTTCTCCCTATGCGGTGTGAGCATCAAACGTTTTCTATGGTATTATAAGTTTGGGAAACCAATGAAAGTAAGTAGAAATGAATTTATTACAAACATAAAAACATGTGATAAAAGAGTATATTGGATTTTATACAAAAATAGAGCAGAAATAACCATTGTACCATCGTGAGAAACGAGCAAAATCGGCCAACTTGGTTCCGATGAATCGCTAACATTCTAAAATCATGATACATATAATTTTTTTTACTTACATAATACTTCTACAATAACATTATACCATTTTACAATATATTGAACTGTTTTTACGTATTCACAGGCCTTTTGATAACATTTAGCGTAATGCTAGCGCTAAATTACGTAGTGAGTGAACTCGCTGTGACTGATGTTTCAACTCGTATTGTGCTTTTTCTACTAACATAATACCTTTCTAATATTATTATACACTTTTCAACTTTATATAACTGTTTTGAGATTATTTCAGGCCTTACATAAATATATAGCGTAATATTAGCGCATAGTAACACACACGGTGAAGTCGCTATGACAACTAATTCAACTTACAACCTATTTTTTTACTTATATAATTATTCTACACTAACATTGCACATGTGAACACTTGATATAATTGATATTACATCATTTCTGAACGTACGATGGAACTTAGCGTCATATTTGCGCGTACTTACACAGGGAGTGTTATCGCGATATCATTTGTTTCATCTTACACAAGTAATCATCTTATAAAATACCTTACTACTAACATTACAACATCATCCACTGTATATAATTCCTATCACATACTTACTGACCAGAATGTGGGTGTACTCGTGACATCAATTATGACAACTTACAGTAATGTTCAACTTATACGTTTTATTCATGCTAACATTACACCCGTTTCCACTTTATTTCCTTGCTATCACATATTTACTGACCAGATTTACACAGTGGGTGTAGTTTTGATAACAATTCTTTCCACTTACACTAATTCTCATCTTATACATTACTTTTCTGAAAAAATAACACCCGTTTCAATTTTATATTTGACTTAGCACCTACTGACTGGCCTTACCATTATCATGAGCGTCATTTCGCCTTCCCACACAGTTTCAGAAGTGTACGAGATTATGATATTCCTTGAAACAAGGCTGAAGGCACAACGCAACATTGCACTCGACACACTCGTATCTTGTGTCTTTTCTCTGCGTTGATGGTCTGACTGTCGAGTGCTTACATACATGGCAGCGACACTGGGGTTTACGACGGTTTGGTTCGGAAGGGATTGCGCTGGGGTAGTGGCGGGCTGCAAGACGTAGGGGAGTCTGAGCAGCACGGGGGGCGCGGGGGCGGTGTGGGGGTCTTTCCTGGGCATGCTTGGCGATTATTTCACGTGCCAGCTCCCTCACAAACCCCTCAAAGGTCTCGGATACTCCGGTGGTCATTGCGTGCAGGTAGTGGGCGTTCAGGACCGTGATGTCGAGCAAGTGGAAAAAGAGTTTCTTGTACCACTTCATCGTTGTCCTGGCACAGTCAACACTTGAAATCATCGAGTCTGACTGATCAACTTGCCTCATGTTCAGATTATAGGCAAGTACAGACTCTGGTTTCCATACGTTGCGCCTCCTCTCGCTACGGTGATCCACGGAGTCTGTGCGGTGCATCAGGGGGCTGTGAACAGTTGATAGGAGGCAAACTTCCCTGTTGTGGTTCCACAGGGTGGCAAGGATATTATTGGCCTGGAAGAAAACCACCTCGTTCTTGTCAAGTTTCCTCCCTATCTTGACCATATGGCGACGGTTTCTCTTGACTGTACCACAGACTCCGGTGTCGTGTTGGTGGAGGAACCTAGTGAGAAGAGGGCTAGTGTACCAGTTGTCCAGGTACAAAACATGACCACGATGAAGGTACTCTTCTATCATTGTCTTCACCACGGCCCCAGAGAGTCCTATACTCCGATCTTCTATTATATCTGTCTGTGCGCCCGTGTACAAGACTATGTCTTGCACATAACCGGTCTTACAGTCACACATAACAAAGATCTTGAACCCGAAACGGTGTCTCTTGCTGGGTATATACTGCCTAAAGGAAATATTGCCTCTCCACAACACAAGACTCTCGTCTATGACGAGGTCTCTGTAGGGATAAAATGAGGAGCGGAACATTTCCCGTATATGATCAAATACCAGCCTAATTCTCCTCATTTTATCGGTGTTATTTGCATTGGCTGAATCATCTGCATCAAAAAAGTGGAGGCGGCCGAGAATAAACTGAAATCTATTACGACCCATCACCTTTCCAAAGAAAGGTGTTAGGATGATTGGGTCCGTTGTCCAATAGGCAGGAATCTGATTTTTCTTCACCACACCCATCAAGATTACCAGGGCCAAAAATAGGAACATCTCTGATATAGTCACGGGAAAGTCATACTGTTCTGCATGCTTGCTAGTGGTTCCTAGGCGTTCACTTTCAAGGCTCTGGGATTGTGAAAATATATTCGTCTCTTCTACTATGCGCCCAACAAACGCCTCATCAAAAAACAAATTGAAAAACTCTAAACGTGACGACCCAGCATTTACACCTGGAGCCGTGCAACCTGACCGCCACTCCTCAGTGTATAGGACTACATAATAGATAGATAGATAAATAGATAGATAGAGAGACAGATAGAAGCAGGAAGTCAAATGATGAGAAGGTGTTGTGTTTGCGAGAAGCGAGCAGCGCTAAACGCTTACACGGAGGAAAGCTGACGACAGCGGCCAGTAAGGAGATGATGCAGTTAGCTGTCAGCAGTCCTCTCGTGAGAAAGTTCTGTTGCCATGAGGAACATACGTGACACACACACCCTGCTATACCAGAATTTAGGAAAGAGAGCTCAGACCTAGATTAGCCACCGAACAGGCTAGACAGAAGGAGACAAGCGACCCTAGAGAGAGGTCGAGACGGAGATTAGCCTTAGAACAGAGAGAGAGAGAGATATAGCGAGACAGGGAGGTAGCTACCCAGGACTTATACTATTATATCTGTTTAATATTTCCAAGACAAATAAAAATAGTCCCATACTATTCTTTACCTCTCCCGTCACTACATGACATCTGGTGGGGAAACTACTACAAGATATAAAAGCCGCTCGACCACAAGTCTAAAATATACGCCTCTACAAGCAAATACAAAGTCGCTGCTTTATGATACAAAGTCGTTATGACATTTGGTAGCAGCGAACGTATACGAACCTCGTCTACGAATCAACATTAAATTCCTACAAAATATCAAGATTGAAAACAAGAATATCTCTCTCAACAAACAACAAAATCAGCTCCTGACAGTATTCTCTCCATCCTGCCCCCTCCGTCTCCCAGATCATTACGCTGATGCAGAGGTCAAGAGATCACTCGACGCCTTGCAAGTAGCTTAACGACAAACCAGCAAATCTGCGGTCATCGTCTCCGAATTAAAAGCAAATTCCTACAAAAGCAACCTAGACTACAAGATTAGCTTCAGTTCTACAAAGTCTACAGCCATCTACAATCAACTACAGCCATCTACAATCAACTACAATTAACAACTCTACGTCGTCTGTATAATCTTCTACACGCACCTACAAGTAGCGGCAGTCTTCATCCTACAACGAGTAAATCACAAGAAAAAAGGACCAAGAATACATCAAGAAAGAAAGAAAACATACAAACAAACAAACAAACAAACGAAGAGTGAGAGACGACTCACAACTCATAACCACCAGACCTCACCCTCCTCTCTCTGCTACATCCACCCAACCCCCACCGCTTACGCAGGTGTGAAGAGGTCAAGACAGCAAAACATCAAGTCCATATTCACAACTCGTCTTACTCACCCGTCTTCACTCAAGTTACTCATCGCTACTCATTCACTCACCACAGCTACCAGTGTGGGAAGTTGAGGTCATCATGCGTGCTTGCTGAACAGACGCCACGTCAGTCAACACACCACCTGCACCACCACTCACACCATTTCCCACCACGGTAAAAATTAGTAAGTTACATAGTTACTTCATTTATACAATACACAGTGATAGACAATAAGCTTCTGCACAAACATATAAAACGTGCTGTATAGTTACAGTTTAAATACACATACTTACTTCAGTTATCTGCATAACTCAATCACTAAATAATCACCAACAATAAATATTCTACACTGTATATATTCATTCATTTATTATAACATTTATTTACTACCAACGAGTGTTACCATTTATACCTACATAAAATACGTGTTTCATACATACAACTATACATCATTACATCTACAAGTGATAAAGAAAATATACAATCACAGTTACTCAGTGAGCAATTAAAAGAACTGTATTAAACATTTATTAATTAAAACTACCTAGGGGAAACATATAAATTAAGTTACAAGGTAAACTAGAGAAAAGAAAAAAATGGCCAACACAAATGCCGTTAGCAAGAGTGAACATCTTCAACACAATCGTGAAGACAATGATTTCCACACAGTGCTGACACACATATTACTCACGATAGGTACAGGTGAACAAGTCAGTGTGTATAGTTAATACTGTATATATGTATATATATTTTTTTATATAAAATAACAAAATATGGGACTATATAATATCATTTTATAATCTCTGTGCAATATAAACTAAACTTTAAAAAGGTATCTCAAGGAAATTAGCCAGCAATTAGGTAACCATGAACAACATGGAAAAAAGTGTACACAAGCAAAGAAAAACAAACTATAGAAAATCAATACATACAAAAAAGAAAGAAAGAAAAGTAAGAAAGAAAAAAAGAGAAATAGAGTAAGATCACATAACAAACAAATGAAAATAAGTGTAAATGTTACTACATAAGTCAAAATACCACGTAAACTACAAACAAAAAAGCAAATTGTTGTCTCCACATACAAGTGGCACGACACATCATCACTATCATCGACCGCAGCATATGTTAGGACTGCAGTTATTACAATTATGTTACTCCATATTATAATTATGTAACTACAAACGATAGGTAACAATTATGTAACGACAAACGATTGCATTATGTTACACTAACTACAATTATGTACCTACAAACGATATGTAACAATTATGTAACGACAAAACAGTTGCATTAACAAGATGTAACTTTTATGTAACTTTAACTACAATTATAAGGCCAAGACACATATGTAATAGTTGCATTAACAAAATGTAACTACAATTATAAGGCCAACACAATTATGTAGTACCACAATGTTAGTACAATATTATAAGTCATACAATTATAGCACAATTCTGTATTACCAGTATCATCATACAAGTTAGGTGAAATATTAGACATTACTAAAGTGATAACTCAAATATGTAATGTATAACCTAGCAGTATTACCATTGCACAATTATATGCGTACGTCTGTTGTACATGCACGTCTTACAAGTGTT
This sequence comes from Coenobita brevimanus, assembly GCF_032717465.1. Lineage (NCBI taxonomy): Eukaryota > Metazoa > Arthropoda > Malacostraca > Decapoda > Coenobitidae > Coenobita > Coenobita brevimanus. Next base: position 8,042,245 of record NC_136983.1, on the reverse strand, counting down.
ATACAACAACCATTGCATTTATTCAAATATGTATACAACTTATTTAAAATGTAATATTACTGAATAATCACTATTTACTATGAATAATATATGTATACAATATTCATACAATTATGTTACTTTACAATATTATGTATTTCACTTAATTAGCTTATAAGTTCATTATAATGTGTATGTAGTATGTATTAATATATTGTAACTATTAAATGTCGATGGTACGCCATTTTCGCGCGGCCGAGCAAATATAGGACTACATAATAGATAGATAGATAAATAGATAGATAGAGAGACAGATAGAAGCAGGAAGTCAAATGATGAGAAGGTGTTGTGTTTGCGAGAAGCGAGCAGCGCTAAACGCTTACACGGAGGAAAGCTGACGACAGCGGCCAGTAAGGAGATGATGCAGTTAGCTGTCAGCAGTCCTCTCGTGAGAAAGTTCTGTTGCCATGAGGAACATACGTGACACACACCCCTGCTATACCAGAATTTAGGAAAGAGAGCTCAGACCTAGATTAGCCACCGAACAGGCTAGATAGAAGGAGACAAGCGACCCTAGAGAGAGGTCGAGACGGAGATTAGCCTTAGAACAGAGAGAGAGAGAGAGATAGCGAGACAGGGAGGTAGCTACCCAGGACTTATACTATTATATCTGTTTAATATTTCCAAGACAAATAAAAATAGTCCCATACTATTCTTTACCTCTCCCGTCACTACATGACATCTGGTGGGGAAACTACTACAAGATATAAAAGCCGCTCGACCACAAGTCTAAAATATACTTCTCTACAAGTAACTACAAAGTCTTTATGACAAGTGAACTGGTGAATGATGGGAGTAAAATTACTCCCATCCTCCCAGTTCCACGTGACACCACCGTCTCCAGCCACGTCACCATCGTCCCCTTCGTCAGGGTGGGGAGGTGAGGGTGGTGGGGGTGGTTGGGGAGGTGGAGAGCGGCGCCTCTCATCACTCGCACTTCTCTTCCCTCTCCCTTTTCCTTTACCCTTTCCCTTCCCTTTCATTCCTTTCCCCACATCCTGGGGCTGTGGGGAGGAAGTTTGGGCATATTCAGGGGCGAAAGAAGTGCTGGGGAGTGACTCAACCTCCTCTCCCCTAGGCCTACGAGCACCACGTGCTCGTGCTGCCTCCCTCCCACCAATGGCCCCTTCACCCCGCACTACCCCCACACCACTCTCACTTTCACCCCGCACTGCCGCCACAACACTTTCCCTTTCTCCCAGCAATCCCACCACACCACTTGCTACTTCCCCAGACAAAGTACTTGAACCATACCTTAGGTGTCGTCTCGCCCCACCTTCTGATCCACGTGGTGATATTTTTTCCTTTCCCAACCACTCGGCGATATCACGTCCTAGCCCTCCGTCATCCTCGTCGTCCTCATCCTCGTCCTGATCAGAATCGTGATGGAGAGATAGCTGTGCACGTGGTTGGGGAGCAGCCTGGCCTTCCCTTGCCTTACGGTATGTCACATACCGCGATTTTCGGGGCGAAGGGACCTCCTCATCACTGCTACTTATTTCTTCCTCTGGCTGGACGTAATCGCGATCCACCACATCATTATCGAGTGGAGAATCACTGTCTCCAGTGAAGGCTTCCAGGACGGATGCAATTTGCTCATCTGAGAGACCTTTCCGCGCCATGTCTGACCTGGGTCACTGCTGGCAGGTGAGTGACCGAGACAAGGGCGAGCGCGGGTCACGCGGGGTCTAGGACGCTGCCCGCCTGGTGGCAGGTAGGGGAGGCTTGGGTACCCGGGCGAAACGAAAATCTCCCGCGAATTTTGAAATTTGTGGAAATTATGAACCTTGCAATTGCAGGACGTTGAAGTACGTCCTCGGGACTGGCTGTGACAAAACGTGAGGACGTGGAAGTACGTCCTCGGGACGGCGCGGGTTAAGTAAATTAGACAGAGGAAAAGCAAGTGGTCCCTGATGAAATTTCATGTTGGGTACTACAAGAATGTGCAAAGGAATTAAGTAAACCATTATTTTTAATTTTCATGAAATCCCTGAGTCAAGGTAAACTACCTGATATTTGGAAAAAAGCAAATATTGTCCCCTTATTCAAGAAAGGAAATAGACAAAATCCACTTAACTACTGACCAGTATCACTGACCAGTGTTGTAAGCAAGGTATTAGAAAAGCTTATAAGAAAAGCTTGGGTAAATCATCTAGAAGAAAACAGTATGATAACAGAAAGACAGTTTGGTTTCAGAAAAGGAAAGTCATGTGTAACTAATCTGTTGAGCTACTATGACAGAGTAACAAACACAATACAGGAAAGAGAAGGATGGGTGGACAGTATCTATTTAGATTTCAAGAAAGCTTTTGACACAGTACCACACCAAAGACTTTTATGGAAACTGTACCATCAAGGAGGAATTCGAGGCAAACTGTTTTGCTGGATGCAAGATTTTCTCGTAAAAAGAGAAATGAGAACAGTACTAAGAGGAAACTACTCATCATGGAAAGAAGTGACTAGTGGAGTACCACAGGGTTCAGTGCTGGCACCAATCATGTTTTTAGTGTATATAAATGATATAAACAGTAACACTGGAAATTAGAGCTATCTGAATATGTTTGCAGATGATGCAAAAATACAAAGGAGAATTACAAACACAGACTCCTGTAAAGAGCTACAAGAAGATTAAATAAACTTCATGAATGGAGTAATACATGGCAAATAGAATTCAATGTGGACAAGTGTCATGTAATCAAGTTTGGTAAAAGTGGAAAAAGACCTGATTGGGATTATAAGTTATGAAATAAAACCCTATACACATCAGAAAGAATGAAGGACCTAGATGTGATTATCAATAACAGACTATCTCCGGACGACCACATCAGCGAGACGGTACGGAACAGGTATACACTGCTTGCAAATATGAGAATAGCATTCACATACATAAATGAAGACATGCTAAGAAGGATAATAACATCATTCATTAGACCAACCCTGGAATATGCATCAGTAGTCTGGAGTCCTCATCTCAAAAAACACATAGACAAGATTAAAAAAGTTCAAAGGGCCGCTACAAGATGGATACCAAGCTTAAGGGACCTAAGCTACGAAGAAAGACTAAATAAACTGAATCTACCGACACTACAGGAGAGAAGAAAAAGAGGTGACATGATAATGCTATATAAGTGCATATCAGGGAAGGAGAAAATAGACATAGATGATTACTTAACATATGGAGAAGCATTAGCAAGAGGACACTGCACAAAACTGCATAAAGACGTAAGGAAATTCAGTTTCCCAAACAGAGCAACTGATTAATGGAATGCACTACCGAATGAAATAGTGTGTGCCAAAACAATTCACAAATTTAAGGATATGTACGATAAATATGGTTTAAGACACGGGACAGTACGAGCTTGACTCATTCCTGTAAAGATACAATTAGGTAAGAACACACACACACACAATTCTTTCACTCATTTACTCTGGAGGTTACAGGGGATAATGACATACAGTCTTTTAAAAATCAGACTTGCATACAAATATTATGTGACGATTTATAACAAAAAGACAAAAATTGTTGTATATTACATTTGGATTACTGCAGTACAGGCAGGAACTCAGTGATTCAATAACATGAGAGCTGTTGTGCAATAACTTTTTGCAAGAGGTGGTGGATCTCTCACGACACACAAAGAGAACAATGTAATTTTTGTTTCCTTTGTTATTCATGATATGCTGCATCTTCGGGCAGACATGTGGCTCGCAGCTCTCCTTTGTCTGTGACCCGTACAGCTGTGGCAATTCTCTTTGCTGCTTTGTTGGTCTGTTTATCTGTGCAGCCGTATGTATGTATATATCTGTATATATCTATGTACAAGTGCCGACATTAATATCTCCCCAGCATTTAGTTGAAAGTTGTGAAATATTAAGGCCAATCCCATTTAACTCTGTACGATGTGTGGGGTGAGGCTGGGGCAAGGGTTTTGTATTATAGTATTTTTCAGGGCATATGAGCAAAGTACTTCCCTTGGTGACACAACTGTAGAGAATAACCTACAGCCAGCTCTTGATGTTTGACCCAGAGCAGCGTTGTTACTCCTATTAGGGCAACCTATTCAGTAGGATGACGATTGCATCACTGGGTTTTGAAAGTCATGTACATTTATCTGTATCTATCTGTCTATTTATACATCTATTTATCCTTCTGCATAGATGTGGATAGATACTGTAGATAGATAGATAGGTAAATAGATAGATAACCATGTTAATTCATCTTGATAAAGGTGGGAATATTATGGGGGGTGTTTTCAGTCTTTAATGCTAAGTGTTTACACTTTCCTCTCTCTCTCTCTCTCTCTCTCTCTCTCTCTCTCTCTCTCTCTCTCTCTCTCTCTCTCTCTCTCTCATTATTTTAGTTAATCTAAAAGCGTACCACTTTACTTTCTTATCTACTGACATATTTTTGCACTTACCTTAGAGTTTATAATTCTTCTAATCTGTGTGTGTTTCTTTAGTACTCTTGTAGCATATATATGTTTCTCTGCATGTAATGCAATGTAATTTGTACGTGTACGTATGTATGTATGCAATGTTTGTAAGTATGTATGTATGTATGTGTACAGTATGTATCTGTATGTATGGCTGGCTGGCTGGATATATATGCTTGATCATGTTATCTATCTATCTGTAGGTCTATTAAAAGATTAGGCAGTTGATTCTTTGAATCTAATAACACATTCTAATGATTTCGACTTTGTATCTCTAGCCAATTATGCTCATCTCATAGTGTACGGACAAGTGCTCATGGGCCCTTTGGGCCCTCTCGCACTTGCTCCTGCAGAGGGCTCTCGCACTGCGCGCTTGCTTTCTTGTACTTTGCACTCATTTCCTTGTGTTTCTCACTCATTTCCTCATGCTTCGCTCACACGTTGCGATCATTTCAGGTAATCCGCGTCACGTTTATGTGCTGTTCTAGTCAAATGTTGTCACTATCGGCCATCAAGGCCACATCGAAGGGCCCATGATGGTCTGTTTATGTGCTGTTCTAGTCTAACGTTGCTTCTCACTCATTTCCTCGCACTTTGCGCACACGTTGTGATCATTTCAGGTAATCCGAGTCACGTTTATATGCTGTTCTAGTCTAGCATTGTCACTATCAGCCAAGGCGACATCGATATAAAGCCATCAAAAACTCTACAGTGAATGCAACCCTAATTTCAAGCACTAACGCCAGGAGTGGCGTTTTTTGGTCAAACTTTGATCGGTCATCAAATATAGTAAAAGTTTTTCAATCATGATGGGACCAAGCTTTTTCACATCAGTGAATTTTTTGTGATTTTTGTGCCAGTTTTGGTGTAATTTGAATGTGTAATTTCGGCTGCCCAAAATACACACACACACACACACACACACACACACACACACACACAACAACAACAACAACAACAACAACACACACACACACACACACACACACACACACAGCTACTGCTATAGTATATTAGATTGGGAGAGGCTCAACAGTATTGATCCTCTCCAGTTCGAGAAGCCTCTCATGCTTAATAAAACCATCTGATAGTTACATGACAAAAAAAGTAATCCTGTTTAAACGGTTTATCCCTGAACTCGGAAGACATATCTTGTCCTGTTATTCTTGCAACCATCATACGGTATTAGAGAAGTTGGGATAGTCTTTGCAGACTGAAGGTGTAAGATACATCTTCCATTTTACTGCTAGTTCTAAAAATATGCATTAAGCTGAAGACAAGCTTCTGGTGGTGGCATGATATAAATATATAACAAGTCATCGGACTTTTTTTGTGTGCAATTGTTTAAACTGGGGAGAAAGTATTATATTGGTCAATTAATTTACAAACGGTGACTGAATGGGTCAAGAGTGGAGAGAGGGGAATTGAGGATGTAGTGGAAATATAAAGTGATGAACAAAATGGAGCATGGCTGGGAGTGACAGAGGAGGTAGTGAGGGTGTTGTGGCAGAAGGGAGGGTAATTGGGAAGAGAAGGAGTGTGGATGAAGTGAGAGGGGCAGATGTGGGGTAACTGGAGAAAAGAAAGATGAGTATGGGGAGAGGAGAAAGGAGTGGGGAAAGCTTAACCCTTTCACATGCGGATAAGTTGATAAGTTTTGTGGGACATGATGCGCCAGCTTTTCTCCCCTCCTCCCCCGCCTGCCGCGCACTCCAAAAATGTGTATTCTCAGCTTATTTTCACCACCCAAACATATTTATTTTGCCACAAAACCCACATATTCCTATTCGTCGATGTTTGTTCTACACACACAAAAACACACTTTACATATGTTAGGGTTGTGTGAATAAACATTCAAGAGCATACATCCCACTTCCCAACATCATGAGTCAAATGTTTACTAATCAATCTCTACATATTATACATCATTGGAAAGAGAATATTATTAGCTTTCGAATGCCAGAGGTCCCAGTTTGATATGAGGTATGGTGTTCGAGTAATAAACGAAAAAGCAAAACCCATTTCCGACAGACAACAGATTTTTTTATTTGGGGAGCTCTAGCGAAAAGCTTTTCTTGCCACTGTTATGTTTTATTTTATCATCCTATGCAGAATTTAACCCTATCAGGTTTCTGGGCAGGGCAGATTATGTCTGTGCTAGACTCAGACACTCATGCTGAGCCACATCTTCGAGGCCCTGATATTTTACTTTGATCGCTCTGTGTAAATACACTTTTCATGATGGAATATTGGTTTTGGTGTCATTTGAAAGCTGAATAGTTGTCCTTTATCGTAGTATGTTCAAAAAGGGAGAACAACGAAAATAAAATGTCAAAATGATGAGTTGAAGTTAGGTGAAAACCAAAAATTTTATACCTTGGTGTAGAAAAATATTCAGCAAAAAATAACGAGTAAAGATATGTAAATTTGGTCTAAGCCATGCAAAAATACAATAAATTACCTTTAGAATAATATATATATTATGGTAATACTTGCATTTCTTTGTGTAGTAAAGCGAAAGGAAAATGATGCACAATTTTATTTTAGTCTCGGCCGCATATTTGCTTTGCGATGTTTTTCTTTGATCGATCAGTGTAAATACACTTTTTAAGATAGGATACTGGTTGCGGTGTTATTTTGAAGCTGAATAGTTGTACTTTATCACAGTATGCTCATAAAAGGAAAACAAGGAAAATAAAAAGTCAAAGTGACGAGTTGAAGTTAGGCAAACACCAAAAATTTTATACCTTGCTGCAGAAAAGTATTCACCAAAAACAAAGTTATAAAGAAACAAAGCCATGAGTCAGACCAGCTGTGTAGTACCGCCACACATAGAGCAACCATTCTGTGACATCATGCTCGAGCCTCTTTGTTATGTTGAGTAAACGCGATTTATGGTGAATATTTTACAAAAGTTTCATAAAATGATGATGAAAAGCATCATTGAAATGACTATCGAAATAGTCATAAGAATCTCAAACGGTTCATCAGCTTTTATTTGAGTCCACATTGGTGATCCTAGGCCTCATAGTTTTCAAGAAAAATGCAAGAAACTACAGTGTATCTACACTATGTCATGATTGTAGGGCAATTTCCTGCCTTCCTCAAAGCTACTGCATGTATTTTACCAATTCTTTGTACACTAGATATGCACACTATATTCATATGATTTACTGTCACTATTATTATAGCTGAATACTCACATTTGGTGCAGGATGCAGGCAGTGTAGTTTATTAGAAACAGTTGCACAATCTCCGTTGGGCCAATGGCTGATAATGACCTGGATTGCTTCACAAACACCAAAGTTCCTATTGCAAACACCAATTCTAATTACAACAGTGCCCAAACACAATACACAAGCACTATTGATATAGTGAAATATCTTGCACAGCTGGGATGAGGGTAAGAGTGGAAATTTAAAGGAACAGAACCACGCAGTACCTTCCCCACTCACAGCTCATTTGGTACTGAATAACCTGTTTGCTCTCTTGCTGGTATCGGGACCCACAGTTGCCAACTCATTACTTTTGATGAGGAACAGGGTAGCTATGACGACTCCAAAAATGATGCCGATTGGCCGAAAACTTTCCTTCTGATGAAAGTTTTTATGCCTTAATGACGCCAAAAGCATCAACGAGTATAGTCGCAGCCACACCCATATGACGACAAACGCGTCATTGTGCACAGAGGGGTTAAGGGGGAGTGAGTGGGAGTGAGGTGCTAGGTGAAGATGAGAATGAAAGCAAGTGGGGGGCGATATAAGAACCGAGAGGGGGAGTGGGAACCAGGTAGGAAAGGGGAGGAGGGAGAATGGAAGAGTGGGGAGAAAGGAGGAAAGAGTGAGTAATTATGTGGACTGCAGAGGCTTGGATGCACTGTCATTCAGGCTGCCTGAATGAGCTCTGGGATTAGGCATTTGGCAAGAAAAAGACTGAACAATGATACAAAGAATAAACTGTAGTTAATTTTCACAAACACAATGAACATTATATAGCCTACAGCACTTGACTGCCACTCTGGTTTTGTCTGAAGGTGATTTAAAACTAGTGAAAATCCTAAAAAAAACAATGCTTCTTGTCACTGATAGTTTGACATTTCTGCGTTGTATTTGACAGACATGCACTGGACTTGCCATACATAAAGCAAATGTAAAAAACAACCACAGAAAAATGGAACTTAGGTAAAAGTAGCCTTCAGAGGAGAAAGAAGTAGACAGATCAGAGGGAAATAACAAGCCTTCCACCTGTGAGGGGGTTTAGTTTAATGGTTCATAAAAAGGGCCAATAAATGAAGTAGATAACCATCCTGAACAAGGAATCAGATTAGTGTAATGGCAGCAACTGAAACAAGATTATCAACAGGAAGCAAAGCCCGGTAATACCTATTGTAAAGATTGAAATGTATTAATGCTAAGAAAATAAGAAAATGGCAATTAAGACAAGGAGAGATTACATATAATAAGAAGACATATAGTACACCATCATTACTAAGGAAGACATTTGAATATTTACTATGAATATGACAGAAGTACAGTCACAAAACATTTAGACAAACAAAAGGACATGTAGTACTTTAACCCGCGGCGTCCCGTCGACGTACTTCCACGTCCTCACGTTATGTCACTGCCAATCCCGTTGACGTACTTCAACGTCCTGCAATTGCAAGGTTCATAATTTCCACAATTTTCAAAATTCGCGCGAGATTTTCGATTCGCCCATGTACCCAAGCCTCCCCTACCTGCCCCCAGGTGGGCAGCGTCCCAGACCCCGCGTGACCTGCGCTCGCCCTTGTCTCGGTCACTCACCTGTTAGCAGTGACCCAGGTCAGACATGGCGTGTAAAGGTCTCTCAGACGACGAAATACAATCCGCCCTGGATGCCTTCACTGGAGATAGTGATTCTCCACTTGATGATGATGTGGTGGATCGAGATTATGTGCAGCCTGAGGAGGAAATAACAAGCAGTGATGGGGAGGTCCCTTCGCCCCGGAAAAAGCAGTGTCACGTATCGTAAGGCAAGGGAAGGCCAGCCTGCACCCAAAACACCTGCATGGACCTCTCTCCATCCCCTAGAGAGAGATTCTGATGAGGACGAGGATGAGGACGATGACGATGACGGCGGCTTAGGACGTGATGTTGCCTCGTGGTTGGGGAAGGAAAAAATCTCACCCCGAGGATCGGAAGGTGGGGCAAGAAGGCAAATAAAGTATGGCCTAGTGTTTTGTCTGGGGAAGGCGAAAGTGGTGTGGTGGGAGTGCGGGGTGAAAGGGAAGTGATGTGAGGGAGGCAGCACGAGCACGTGGTGCACGTAGGCCTAGGGGAGAGGAGGTGGAGCCACTCCCCAGCACGTCTTTCGCCATACAATATTCCCAAACTTCCTCCACACAGCCCCAGGATGTGGGGAAAGGAAGGAAAGGGAAGGGAAAGGGTAAAGGAAAAGGGAGAGGGAAGAGAAGTGCGAATGATGAAAGGCGCCGCTCTCCACCTCCCCCACCACCACCAATGTTGCGTTGTGCCTTCAGCCATGTTTCAGAGAGTACCATAACTTCCTACACTACTGAAACTGTGTGGGATGGTGATATGATGCTCAGTATAATGGTAAGGCCAGTCAGTATGTGCCAAGTCTTATATAAACTTGAAACGGGTGTAATGTTTGCAGGAAAGTAATGTATAAGTTGAGAAATAGTGTAAGTTGAACGAAGCGATATGAAAACTACAGCCACTGTATAAATCTGCGAAAATATGACGCTCAGTATAACACTCTGGTCAGTAAATATGTGATAGCAAGAATATAAAGTGGAAACGGGTGTAATGTTAGCATGAATAAAACGTATAAGTTGAAAAATAGGGTAAGTTGTAATAATTGATGTCATGAGTACACCCACTGTGTAAATCTGCGAAAATATGACGCTCAATATAACACTCTGGTCAGTAAATATGTGATAGCAAGAATATAAAGTGGAAACGGGTGTAATGTTAGCATGAATAAAACGTATAAGTTGAACAATAGTGTAAGTTGTAATAATTGATGTTACGAGTACACCCACATTCTGGTCAGTAAGTATGTGATAGGAATTATATAAAGTGGAATTTGTTGTAATGTTAGTAGTAAGGAATTTTATAAGTTGAATACTAGTGTAAGATGAAACAAATGATATTGTGATAACACTCCCTGTGTAAGTACGCGCTAGTATGACCCTCAGTTGCATCGTAAGTTCTGAAATTATGTGATATCAATTATATCAAGTGTAAACATGTGCAATGTTAGTGGAGAATTATTATATAAGTACAAAAATAGGTTGTAAGTTGAAATAGTAGTCATAGCGACTTCACCGTGTGTGTTATTATGAGCTATTATTACGCTATATATTTACGTAAGGCCTGAGATTATCTCAAAACAGTTCTATAAAGTTGAAAAGTGTATAATGTTATTAGAAAAGTATTATGTAAGTAGAAAAAACACAATATGAGTTGAAACAACAGTCACAGCGAGTTCACTCACTACGTAAATAAGCGCTAACATTACGCTAAATGTTATCAAAAGGCTTGTGAATACGTAAAAACAGTTCAATAAAATGTAAAATGGTATAATGTTATTGTAGAAGTATTATGTAAGTAAAAAAAATGATATGTATCATGATTTTCGAATGTTAGCGATTCATCGTGACCAAGTTGCCCGATTTTGCTCGTTTCGCACGATGGTACAATGCTTATTTCTGCTCTATTTTTGTATAAAATCCAATATACTCTTTTATCACATGTTTTTATGTTTGTAATAAATACATATCTACTTACTTTCATTGGTTTCACAGACTTATAATACCATGGAAAACGTTAGAGGCTCAGACCGCCTATGGAGAACACGGGGCCAGGTGGGACAAAGGCATACCTGTTTAGGGTAATTATGGACCCCAGGGAACAATTTCCTTTTCACTGACCATTGTTTCTGACCAAAAGCGAAAGTTTTAGCAAAAAAAAAAAAAGGGTCGAAAAATGGTCGGGATTGGGGGGTACCAGTGGTGAAAAAGTGGTCGGGACGGGGCGGGTTAAGGTCAAGATATTGAACCTTGTTTTTGTTTGTTTGTTGGAAAGCAACTAAATCCTCATAACCTTATTCATTTATGCAAAATATGGAGAATAGTGAATGTGAGTAAAAAGGTGGAAAGGGCCATAATGCCTTTAACCCAATAATGCTACATACTTCATATGATGGAAAAAGTGTAGCTGCTACATACTGTACATCATATGAACATTTTTTTTTTTTTCCATGGATGCATTTCTAATGCTGTTTGGCATCTCAACTGAGCTAGTTTCATCACAACCTGTATGTCTTGCCACCACCCACGCATCCTCAGTATCTCCTATTACTAGTATGGAGATGCACAACTTATCACCATGGCTGAACTAAGGTAAATATTTAAGACATGTATGTTTTCCTATACTTTTCCTTGCACTCTTTCACTTCATATGAGCAAAAATTTGTTTTGAAAAAAAGAAAAAAAAAGATTTAGTTCCTTTTCTGCATGGGGGTAGACCAGGAAACCTAATGCATCAGTTGTCGGGTTAATGCAACATACTCGTTACACACGAATTTTATTACCTGTTGCAGGATCTACCTTCGTATATCATCCACACTACTGACTAGTTGGATGCTGATAAGCCATACAGTATAGTGGCGTGCATAGACATCTTGCAGGGCAGGGACTCAGGCTTAACAAACTCTCCCACAGTGAATGGTTTCATATTTTCGGCTATTAGTGAACTTATTGCATAACAGGCATGTGTACTTCTCTCTGATTCTGCAACTTGTTTGGGAAATACTGAGAACTGTGTGTCCAAACCTGCTTTCGTTTTAGAAATTCTTATCTGTTCAGTTACCACACTGTATTTCTTGTGTTTTGTCTCATAGTGGCACTTAAAATTAAACTCCTTGTTGACAGCTACAAATTTATTACAAATCAAGTATACTTGTTTGCGAATGTGTTTGACAGAGAAATACTTCTTTGTTCATATTCCTTGGAGCACATAACGTTCAGAATCCACCTTTCTACATTTTGTTGCCATGTTGTGACTGAAAACATAAGAAGCAGAAATTAGGCACATCATCAAAACACATATTTATGAGGAAAACAGTGCAACTTAGCAAGGAACACTGTATAGCGAACAACAAACATAGGAACAACATAGGAAACTAAACAACAAAGGAAATAAAACAACATAGCAAAAATTGAAGTATGTTGCATACCCAAGCCTGCCGACGGACAAAACTCGCCTACCCTCACTAGCATCTGGTAGACTGATGGGTGGTTGCCAATATTGTCTTATTGGGGGGGGGGAACAACATTTTGAAATTTTCATTTTGTTAGCAAAATTATTGCACCACCTTGAAGACATTTCTTTTAAATAATCACTAGTTCATAAATACATCCCATGTATGTTATCATTTATCGCACTTGCCAGATTATGGCACAGGGCAATAATTTTTGCACATCTGGCAGTGCTGGATCACTGAGCGCTGGGTGCAGATCATAGCCTCCTAATCTTAGCTAAGGTCTATTTGAATACACACTTTTTTTTTTCTTAACAAACTAACTATGCCGAGTGTTTGCAGTTATGATTAACAGTCAGTAAGACTTATTGGATTCAATTACTGAGTGCAAACGGGAATATTTTGTGATTTTGTGGAGCATACTGGCATGCTGGTCAGATCAAGTTTAGAGGCCGTATCAGGCCCATGGGCTGTAGGTTGCCGACCCCTGCCTTAAGACAATGCACCACCATTTTACCAATATTTAAATTTCAGTCAGTTTTATATGATTTCGGAGGACATCAATTGTAATTTGTTCTTCATGTTACCAGATGATTATATTCACTTCACATATCTGTCTCCATAATTTGAGCATGAGCTACCATTAAGTAGGTAAGTTGAGCATGGGACATGTTTGAGTATTCATGAAACTAATAATTATGTACAGTATTCTGCATAATATGTTGCCTCTAAGAACTGTAAGTGCAACAGTGCGTTATGTGAGTATTTCCTTATCACTTAAAAATGAATTTAGGTGTAGTTAGCCTAAGTTAGATTATATTACTTAAAACTGTTGTCAGTATTCCAAAAGTGGTCATCCCCACTTAGGCCAATGCTTCCTCTATGTCTAAAGGTGAGGATTACCTTTAGGGTTTAGGATAATAAGTGCATGATGAAACATGCATTACTGGAGAGTCATTGTTGAAAAGTGGGTGTTTCGTAGCTGAGGGGATCTTGATGTATGGATGAGCACTCGCCAAAGAATGTACCCGAACATTTTCAGTGCCTTTTACCGTTGTATTTATGGAACCATATTTTTGTAAACGCTCTTAAATGACAAAATATACAACTCTACCAAAATCTCGTCGTACACAGTGATCCAGCACTTTTCTTTAACCCTGGGAGTGTGTATTGTTTCTCTCTGCAGACAGAGTTTGTTATTAACCTCTCACAGGAGTTTTGAATCGTGCAATAAAAATATTTCATTGGTACATATAACCTTAGATGTAAGAGGCTTCCCATTGCCAGGAATAACGATTGGCAGTTGTCAGAGTACAATAGACAAGTCTTCCCCAAAGGCTATAGGATTAAAAACAAGAAAGTCAGTCCATCTAACATGACAACCTGCATGTTTTCACTGGGAGATAAATCAGTTACAATATAATTGTGATGGAGTGAACAATGATTCTCTGCTACACACACACACACACACACACACACACACACACACACACACACACACACACACACTCCTTCGCCCCACACTTGTTGACACTGGAATTAGCTTCTCACACATCACTTAAGCTCTTCATCCCAGCTTTAGCACCAAAGTTACCGCCCACTCATCATTCTGCTGCCTTCTTACCCTGTTCCCTACCTCTGCCAGCGAAGTTAGAGGAGGTTATGTATTCACCCACAGTATGATTGTCTGTTTGCTTGTTTTTCCATATCTCCAAAAATTTTCAATGAATTTCAATGAAATTATGTGGAACGGTGGGCCATGAGCCAAGAAAGAGTTGAGTAAATTTGGGGGCGGATCCGGATCCTGCAATGGCATTGGCGGAGGTATGCGCTCTCTGGGTGCTTTCTAGTTTCCTTTTGTCATCACCATAACGTTACTTATGATGACTTATTTTTATTCTTGCTCTAAACTTTCTTTTTTCTTTAGCCTGGGAGAGCATGCTAGTAATGAAAGGGTTATAATGAATGTATCTAACTTCCGCATTTCGGAATGATCTCATTAGGTTTTAAAGTTTATTGAGATGGCGAAAGTATGATTATCGCCCGCCTTTAGCATGGTGAGGCAATATAGTTATGTTTGTGTGAGTGTGTGTGTGTGTGTGTGTGTGTGTGTGTGTGTGTGTGTGTGTGTGAAGAAACGAGACCGCTTGTGAATTCCAGCAAAGTAATCCAGATTGACAAAACATTTGACTGTCAACATTTCCTAAAACACAAAGTGGATTTTGGAAGGAACGAAGCACCTGTGATATGATTGCCCGACAGATACAAGAGAAATGCCGCTACCAGAACGGTGAGTTGTATATTGCATTCATCTATCTTGCAAAAACATTTGGCACTGTAAGCAGAGAACCCTTAGGTAATGCTATCTCCGATTTTGGAGTTTCAAACAAAATTCATTCCATCCTAAATAGTCTGCATGACAGCATGAATGCTCGTGTGTCCATCTTTGAGAGCAAATCAGAACCTCTGAATGTGCTTGTGGGTGTAAAACATGGAAATGTCATGGCTCCTGTTATTTTCAACATCTACCTCACTGTAGCCACCTTTTATGCTACCAACACATGAACTCTGATGATAGAATAGAAATTCAGTTCCATCTTCATGGTAACTTATTTAATCAGAGGTGTATTCAAGCACAATCAAAAACTAAAGTAGGTACCTCATTTCCTAGAGCAGCAATATGCTGATGACTGTGATGCCCTTGCATATACCCCAGAAGCCCTATAACAGTCTCTTACCATCATTTCCAACAGTTACTATGCAATGAGGCTCTGAAAATGTCAATAAAACAGAAATAATATCTATGAGAAACAATGCACCAGAGCCTCTTGCATTTCAGATTAATGGCGAAAATGTGAATTGGGTAGAGAATTTTACCTACATTGAAAGTGTGCCTGCAGATAAACATAACATTCATACAGAAGTCCTTGCACGAATCAACCACGCCTCAACCTCTTTTAGGCAACTCAGATCCAGAGTCTATGAAAACACCAGCTTGAGAAGTGAGACCAGTTATCAGTATATAGTATATAGAGAGTAGACTGTAGCATAAGGTGGATAGATGGCTCATGACAGGGAGAGTTGTAGCTCCCGTTTCATCAGCCTTCGGGACTAGCTCCAGACCACCCCCCTTTGCCAAGCTTTATCAGTGTTTCAGTTACACAGAGAATAGGCCAATATGCTCTCAAATACAAGTTCCCCTAATTGTCTACAATCTACATGCACATTACACACCTCACTTCATATTTAAAATTGTCTCCCCAAAATATAACTACTAACCAAGCCTCGGAGTTCCGGGGGGGGGGGCATAAATGCCCCCACCATGTGCCCCTCTCCCGGTGATGACCCAGCGAGGTGCCTGGAGCCACTGTCTGACTCACTTCTTCATTTCTGCAACATTCATGGCCTTTCCTCTAACTTTCTCTCTGTTGATCACCACCTCTACCACTTCAAACCTCACCTTCTCTTCCTAACTGAGACTCAGCTGTCTGAGGCGACTGATAACAAACCCTTCTCTATATCCTCCTACTTTATAATCATTAGCCAAAGATGGTTGTTGTGTATATATACCCAACAACATTTCTTGTTCTCATGTTCCTGAACTTGAATCTTCTGAATTCTGTACTCTCTGTCTTCGGCTTTCCTGTCATTCTCTGACTAAATATATCTGTGCTCTTTGCTTATCCTCTAATTCTACTATGAAAAATTCATCAACAATCTTACTTCTGAGATGAAACACATCCTATCAATTTCTCCTTTCTCTGAAATTTCCATTCTAGGAGATTTCTATGTTCACCACCACCTTTGGCTCTCCTCTCCTTTCACTGATCGACCAGGTGAACAAGCTTACATCTTTTCTATCCTTAATGACCTAGATCAGCTTGTACAGCACCCTACCCGTATCCCTGACTGCCTTGGAGAGAATTCCATCATACTGACCTCCTTCTTACAACTAATCCTTCTGCTTATGCTGTTAATCTTTTGTCTATCATGGGCTCCTCCGATCACAACCTTATCACCTTACCCTGTCCTATTGTTCCAGTCAGGACTGTGGACCCTCCAAAGAAGAGTCGGTTGTGGCACTTTGGAGCTGCTGATTGGGGAGGCCCTCAGGCAGTACTGCATTGATTTTCCCCTGGAACAATTATTATTTCCATGGCTGAGGGCCCTCTGAGTGTCCCTTAGGCATTACAGAGGTTATTCCCTCTGGCATGGAAGCATACATTCCTTTCTCATATTCTTTGGCAAAGGCAAAAAAAAAAAAAAAAAATCTTAGTTTAATCACTCTTGTTCTACTGTTATATACAACAAGAAGAAGGCCTACAAAAGGAACAAGAGCCAACCAACTCCTGAATCTCACCTCATTTATATTTCTGCCCGAAGTTGTGCTAAGTCTGTTCTTCACTGTGCCAAGAATAATTTCATTTATATTAACCTCTTTGAAAGAGGTGAAGTTAGTGAATGTACAGCGAGTTTAGATGGTGAGGAATTGGAAAATGTGAGTACGTTTAAGTATTTGGGTAGTGTGATGAGTAAGGATGGAGGTTTGGAGGGTGAAGTGCTTGAAAGGGTACAGCAGGGAAGAAAGGTTGCTGGTTCCTTGAAAGCAGTGATAAGAAACAGGGAAGTGAGCATGGAAGTGAAAAAGTTACTGCATGACAGTATTGTGATACCAACTTTAACGTATGGAAGTGAAGCTTGGACATTGTTGGAAGGACACAAGTCAAGAGTGAGAGCAGTGGAAATGAGTTATTTAAGAGGAGCCTGTGGAGTCACGTGGAGAGACAGGCTGACGAATGAGGATATAAAGGAGCGTTGTGGTGTGGATGTGGATGTGATAGGAAGCGTTATGAGGAACACACTGAGGTGGTTTGGCCATGTGGAGAGGATGGAGGGTGAAAGACTGACGAAGAGAGTGTATGTGAGTGAGGTGGAGGGGGGAAGAGGGAGGGGGAGGCCGAGGATGAGATGGAGGGATGGGGTGGAGAGGTATATGAGAGAGGGAGGTGTGAGTTGGGAGCAGGGCAGTGAAATGGCGGGGGACAGGGTGACTTGGAGGCGATTTGTTTGTGGCCACCCCAAACGGGATTGAGGCGTCTGGCAATAGATAGATAGATAGATTAACCCACTGCATGCCAGTGCCGTTTTAAAACAGTCTGACATAATGCCACGGCCAGAGCCAGTGCCATTTTAAGACGGTCTAAAATAAAAAACTTCACTGTGACCGCATTTTTCAAGATTCGTGGGTAAAAATTGGCAGGCTTGTAAGGTAACTGTTCCTCTACCATCCCCCAGGCTGTCAAGGCCATACACTCACCCCTCCCCCTCATGCTCGCTCTGCCTCACTCTGCCTGTGTGCCTCACCCAGTGCATAGTGAAGGCATTTTGTAAATATTTTCTTGTAAGTGTAAGTTGTAAATATTTTCTTGTAAGTGTAAGGACTATATAGTGAAGTCAAGTTGTAAATACCTTCTTGTAAGTGCCAGGACTGTATGTAATGAAGTCAGGTTGTACCTATCTTCAAGTAAGTGTAAGATAATGCATTCACAGTGAGAAAGACACGCAAATTGTGATAGATGCTGAAGTAATAAGTAATCAGAAAAGTGTACTGAACATTGCTATACCTTCCCAGCATAAATACCTGAGTATACCTTACATAGAAAACGGCTTTCTCTCACGTACGTGGTGAGCGTGAGAGAGTGGCTATACCTGTACACGAGTATGCAGGACTCAATAAAACTCATTTTCGAGCCTCAGTGAGCATTTTAATGGTGAAATTCGTTGTTTCCACATCAAAATCTATCATTTTAGCCAAAAAAAAAAAAGGTCGAAAAAAGGCTGGCACTGGGGTGACCCAGAGGGCTAAAAATAGCCAGCACGCGGCGGGTTAAATGCTCTGAACTCTCCAACTCGAATTCTTCCCACTCCTACTGGCATCTTGCCAAAAACCTTTTTAACAACGTTACCTTATCACCATTCCCCCCTTTTTTCCACTCTGATGGCTCTATAGCTATTCCATCTACTGATAAAGCAGAACTTTTCGTTCAGACTTTCTCCTCCATTTCCGCCTAAGACGATTCCAGTGTTATTCCTCCATCGCTTCCCCCCTCTGACTTTGTCATGGCTAACACTAAAATTTCTTCAGTTGATGTATTTTCTGCCATCACCAGCCTCAGAACTAACAAGGCATATGGGCCTGATGGGGTCCATTCTGTTGTCCTCAAGAACTGTGCTTCTGTGCATTCACCCTTCCTAGGTAAACTCTTTCCCCTTTGTTTATCAACTTGCACCTTTTCTTCTTGTTGGAAGTTTGCTCTCATTCTGCATGTCCAAAAGAAGGGTGACAATCCCATCCCTCTGACTATCGCCCAGTTGCTTTAACATCCTGTGTTTCAAAAGTTTTCTAGTCTGTTCTTCACAAAAAAAATTTAAAGCATCTTTCCTATCACAACCTCCTTTCTGATCGTCAGTATGGATCCACCAGAGATGCTCAATTGGCGATCTTCTGATCTACCTTTCAGACTTCTGGTCATCCTCCTTTTGGGACTCTGCTGAAAATTTGCCATTGTGCTTGACATCTCAATGGCTTTCGATCGAGTCTGGCATACATCTTTAATTTCGTTTCTGTCCTATCTGTGCCTTCATCTCCAGCTTCCTTTCTGGTCTTTCTATAGCCACTGTTCTAGACAACCACCGTTCTTCTCCTAAAGCTATCAATTGCAGTGTTCCTCGGGGCTTTGTCCGATCACGAGCTATCTTCCTTATATTCATTCATGATCTTCTAAGCTGTACATCTAACCCTACCCACTCATATGCTGATGGCTCCACACTTCACCTTTCCATTAGCTTCCCACAGCATCCATCTCATCAGTTACTCCAACAGTCAAGGGATGTGGCTATGGCACACCTAATGTCTGACTTGGTTCATGTTTTTTATTGAGATAAAAATAATCTTGTTGTTTTTAATCCTTCAAAAACTCTGTTCTTACATCAACCCAACAAAATCTTCCACAGGAGTACACTCTAATTTTTAACACTACCCAGCTCAATCCTGCATTATCTTTAAACATTCCTTGGGTTTCATTCTCTCGGGATTTATCTTGGAAAGAACATATTATCTCTGCTGTAAAATCTACTTCCAAGAGATTAGGTGTACTAAGCCGACTCCATACCGTTTTTACCCCTGTACAGTTGTTGATTTTATAGAAGGGTTTTATTCCTCCCTGTGTAGAGTACAACTCCCATGTGTTGGGAGGCTCCACACATACAGCTCTTCTCACCAAGGTGGAGTCATTGGCTCTTCATCTCATTAACTCTCCTCTTACTGGCTCCCTTCAACCTCAGTCTTTTCACCGCACTGTTGTATCTTTACGGTTTCTCTTTTCTACCGCTATTTCTATGGTCACTGCTCCTCTGAGCTGTCTGCTTGCATCCCTGCACCACTCCAGCAGGTGCGTAGCACCCATCTAACAACAAACTCTCATCTCTTTTCTCTCCAACTCTCTAATGCAAGAGTGAATCGTTACTCCCAGTCCTTCATGTATGCAACAGGTCAACTCTGGAACTGTTTCCCTCTTTCTGTATTTCCTACCGCCCATGTTCTTCAGTCTTTAAAACAGTGTGTCCAAACATCTCAAAATGAACTGATCTTGAATTTGGCACTCTGTTATCTTCTTCTTTTTTTTTTTTTGAGTAAATATGCAGGCTCCTGGCCTTTGGTTTCTTTTTCTTTGCATTGAGAAAATATATACAGCTATGTGTCCCTACCCTTTCATATGGCGCCGAGTCATAGACTACTTGCCAGCATCACATCAAACAGCTAGAGGGTTTTCACAACCAGTGCTTGCAGCTCGTCCTGCAACTCACATGGGAAGATAAAGTCCCTCACTCAGAAATTTTCCAGCTGGCAAATCAACCAACAGAGATACCACGCTATGTAAAAGACAGCTTAGGTGGGCTGGACACATGTTCCACATGCCTGAGCATCGCCTTCCCCGCCAGGTTCTGTATGCCCAACTCCCTGGAACTGAACAGAACATCTTGATACCAATTCTTAGTGGTTTAGCAGCCGTAGTCTTCTGTAACAGAAAGACAGTTTTAAGGAAATGTGTGTGTGTGTGTGTGTGTGTGTGTGTGTGTGTGTGTGTGTGTGTGTGTGTGTGTGTGTGTGTGTGTGTGTGTGTGTGTAAAAAAAATAAACAGCGTGCCCAACGCATGAGTCCTGGGGTGGCCGTTGTTTACGATATAGTTTTAATGTCAATGTAGTAATGCATTAATTTCTATTTGCAACGTGTTGATAGTTATGTTACATACCGTACACATATGCTAGTGTTTTATGTTTATGTTACAGTAGTGTGACCAAGAGTTTTAAGTATGAGGTCAGCTTGAGATGTAACTGCCAGGTAAGAACAGTTGGTGGTGGTTGGGAGGGAGGGGAGTGATTGGGATATTATGAAGTGTTGTGAGCTGGAGTAGTGGCGGGTGGAGTTCGTTCTGTTCCCCCCTCCTCCCTTCCCTGGGTATACAGGAGTGGGAAGGTAGTACCCCTGAGCAGAAATGAGTGTCCAAGAGTGTAAAGAAGCTTGTTACTTTTGGTGAGGATTTGTTCAAACACGACCGAATGCCAGCCGCCATGTATCTTTAATTATGGATCCGCTTTTTGTGAAACGCAGTGACTAAGTGACTGTATGCAGTAGAGTTTTGCTAATTTTCTTCATGTTTGGTTTATAGCTAACTTACCTTGTCCAGCAACATATTTTGGTGAGCGAATAACATTCGGCCCCAAATGCTTTTGTTTCATTTTAATTGCATTAACGGATACAAAAAGTAAGGCTCTGGGTTTATTCACCCTTTCAGATTGTTAATCTCTTATCTGTCATTTTGTATTTCCGTAACAATAAATCTAATTTATTTTCTTCAGTTCAAGGATCTCATTTGAATTTTATTTTTGCTAGAACCAGACGATTTTCTTAGCATTATCTCCAAGTTCATCGTCCTTACTGTTTGGTCTTTCTTTTTGAGGAGAGAAACCAGTACATTACACAGGAAATATGTTGGATTTCTTTCATTTTGCCTTTGACTATTGTTATAGCGCTGGAAAAGGACGCCTTCTTGTGGTGACACTGATATTGTCGATTGGCTCTGCTGCCCTGTTATACTAACGTCCATCAGTTCCCTTATGTTCCTTGATACGAGGATGGTGGACTGCAGGAGAGGATCTTCAGCATGCAGTCTGCTGCGTTCACTTTCAGATTAACCTCGGGTTGCAGCTACTACTGCTACTGCCATTGATACTGCTGCTGCTGTTGCTATTGTTTCTCCAATAATTTCAATTGTTTAGCCAGAGTTTGGTTGCACCTTAATCCTTATCGAAAATTATTGTTCATTTTCTTAATTTGCTGTTTTCACTTGCAACACTGCTACACGTCATCCGTGTATTTATTTTATTGCTGTAAATCTCCTTTCACCGTAAGTTTTTATCTTGTTTTTCTTCTTGCTGTCTTCAGATGATTTTCTTCAACTTGGGAGAAAATTATCGAACTGGTGCTTAAATAAAGCTCTCGTTAGTACCTTCACTCCTAGCGAAATTTCCTCAACAAAAATCGCTTAGAGATATCAAGAATATAATATAATCCGTCCTTCAGCTAAAGAGGGTTAGAAGGTATTATTACCTCAGCCAGGAAGGTTATCTCCACTCCTTTGGTCGTTCCTTACCTCATCCTCCGTCTAGTTTCGTTTATCCACGTGCCTGCTTCACTCATTCACCTCTCTCTCTCTCTCTCTCTCTCTCTCTCTCATCTTCTTGGTTAGACCTCGTGCTCCACTCTGAGAATACCAATAATGGGGAATAGGCCACCAGGGTACAAAACGAAAAAGGGCTGATACCATGGAGGTCCGATTTCCATGATGTGCGATGCCATGGAGGAACAAAATTTGTTTCGTTCCTAGCATGCAGTGTGGTTGTCCACTGCAGTGCATATAGGGTGAGTGGCCTTGCGGTGTTTGTTTTAGTTTTTTATGCATTAAAGAACAAACCAAAGGCCAGGAACCCACAAGATTGTGTCCTCCAAAGAAAAAAAAAAAACAAGAAAACGAGAGCCAAATTCATGATCCGTTCAGTTCATTTTGAGATGACTGGACACACTTCGTTTCAGAGACTGGCGATCGTAGGCAGTAAGAAATACAGACAGAGGGAGACAGTTCCAGAGTTGACCTTTTGCATGTATGAAAGACTGGGAGTAACGCTTAACTCTTGCATTAGAGAGACAAAGGATGAGAATTTGTTGGAAGACGGGTGTTACGCGCCTGTCGTAATGTTGAAGGGATGCAAGCGGACAGTTCAGAGGGGCAATGACCATTGAAGTAGCGATATAAGTGAGATAAAAATGCTACACTGCGGCATAGAGACAGAGGTTTGAGGGAGCCAGTACGGGGAACAGAGTTAATAAGGCAGAAAGCCTTTCACTCCAACTTATTAAGAGCTGTATGTGGGGAACCACCCCACATGAGAGTTGTACTCTGAACAGTTGCGAATAAAACACTTGTTTAAAGTCGACAACTGTGCAAGGGTAAAGAAGGCGTGGAGTAAGCTTAGCACACCCAATCTCTTGGAAGCAGATTTTACAAGGAGGTAATATGATCTTTCCAAGATAAATTACGCGAAAATGAAACTCCACGTAAGCTTAAACATGATGCAGTAATGAGTTGTATATTGTTAAAAATTAGAGGATACTCCTGTGCAAGATCTTGTCTGGTTGAAAGATGTAAAAAATGAGTTTTTGATGCATTAAAAACAAGGTTACTTGTACCCCAGTCAGAGATATGAGCCAAGTCAGACATTAGTTGTGCCATAGCCTCATCCCTTGTTCGTTGAAGTAACTGCTGGGATGGATGATGAGAGAGGCAAATCGAAAGCTGAAAAGTGGAGTTGTCAGTATACGAATGGATTGGGTTAGATGTACAACTTCGTTCATTGATGAATAAAAGGACCAGAGCTGGAGATAGGACAGAGCCCTGAGGAACACCATTACCGATAGCTCTAGAAGAATGATGGCCCTTTTCAACAGCACCTATAGAGCGACCAGAAATGGCCCTAGATATTGAAGGGGGAGATAGAAGGATGGAAACCGTAAGAGAGCATGGAAAATAAAGATTTATACCAGACTCGACTGAAAGCGTTTGAGATGTCAAGTGCAGTGGCAAACCTTTCACCAAAGTCCCTCAAGGAGGATGACCAGGAGTCTGAAACGTAGGCGAGAAGATCGCCAGTGGAGCGTCCCTGGCGAAACCCATACTGACGATCAGAAAGAAGGTTGTAACATAAAGGGGCCTTAGTATTTTGTTGTTGAGAATAGACTCAAAAACTTTTGAAATACAGGAAGTTAAAGCTATTGGTCGATAGTTCAAAGGCTGGGAATGGTAACCCTTCTTTGAGACAGGCTGAATGTGAACAAACATCCAGCAGGAAGGAAAAGTACAAGTTGACAGACGATGGCGAATGTGTTTACCTAGGCAGGGTGTAAGCCCAGAAGCATAGTTCTTGAGGACAACAGGTGGGACACCATCACGCCTATGTGCCTTGTTAGTATTCATGCCAATGATGGCAGAAAATACATCAACTGAAGAAATTTTAATTTTAGCCATGAGGTAGTCAGCGGGGGGAATGTAATGGTGGAACAGCACCTCAATCGTCTAAGGTGGAAATGGAGGAGAAAGTCTGAGCGAAAAGTTCTGTTTCATCAGTAGAAGAAATAACTACAGAGCCATCAGAGTGGAAAAGAGGAGGGAAGGATGATGAAGTAAAGTTGCAAGAAAGGTTCTTGGCAAGGTGCCAGAAGGAGGGGGAAGAATTCGAGCTGGAGAGTTCAGAGCCTATAGTACGAATGAAATTATTTTTAGGAGATCGAAGGACAGACATAGAATGATTTCTGGCAGAAACACAAAAGAGATGAGATTCAGGGGTGGATTGGCTTCAGTACCCATTGTAGGCTTTCTCCTTCCTTACGAATCAGAATGAGAGAGAGAGACAGAGAGAAACAGATAGACAGATAGATAGACAAAACATGTGTGTTCGTACGTACGTACGTATGTTTAAGAGGAAGATGTGAGCAGGAGAACGAGGTGTCCTCGGAGTGTTTGTTTACGAAAGAGAAAAGGAGGTATAGACAGCAAGACAGACAGATAGATAGATAGACAGACAATATATGGGAGTGTGTTCTTATGTTTGCTTGAGGGATGGGGAATAATCTCGCATGGCATCCATCTTTTTCGTTTTGTGACACTGGTGGTGTTGTTCATGAACTTGAAGAAGGTCTTACCTGAAAGAGAAGTCGAGAGGTGCTTAGTGAGGGGCGCGGATCTCCAGAAGAGGAGGGAAGAAGGGGCGAGGATCTCCTGAAGTTCATGGAGGAGGAGGAGGGGGGAAAGGGGGAAGGGGAGTGAATGAAGTGTATCTCCCTAGTTCCCTGGGAGGGGGGAGTGGTGCTAAGCTCAGAGAGGAGTGTACTGTATTTTGTAGGCAAGTAACATATATAGTTCGCCAATAAGGTGCTAATTATTATTATTATTATTATTATTATTATTATATGCTATACATGTATGTTGCTGTGTTTGTGTTTTTCCGTCTTATAATTATCTGAGTTACCCTTAGTAAGGTACGGTGTAAATTCGGTTAGGTGGGACCTGAATTATTTGTGTGTTTATGTACTTTTTCTTGTTCACTCATTACAGAAATTGTTCAGTTTTCAGTTAAGAGTCTAGAACTATCAGTAGCACATTCACCTTCAGCAGGTCATCTTAAACAAAACACAATGTATTTCTTATTTTTTTTTAGACATTAAATGATTGTGTATCTTATTGTCATAATAACATGACTCTAATGATAGTATATTTGTAACTCATTTCAAACAACGGTTAACATTAAATTTTCAGTAGCAGATTATTTATAAATCAATAACATATCTTCTGTAAGTGTATTACTAACCAATAAGGTAGCTATTCCTGTATGTTTTGAGCAGCAGCAACCCTTCACCTCCAAAACATTCGCATATAAGTAATGTATACATTGTAATTGTTTTGCTAGCAGATAATGTAAAACAAGCTGCATCTTGTTCCATTATCTCGAGCAGGTGTTAATCACTAATATTTGATACTTTCCCTCTAATAAGTTTTCACAGTAACTTTGAATTTCAGAATGCACCAAAAACTATTTGAACACTGTTTGCATAGCTTGCTCCGGTAGTTTCTCCAGATCCTTTTATATGAACCGCATCTTCATTTGAAGGATGTGCAGACTATGTTAAAGCATAGAAGGGGAGCTGACTGAGGCTACTAACAAAATTAACAGCCTTATCCAAAAAGCTGATGTGCTGGAGGAGTTTACTGCAAATAACGTCAGTCACAGTGTTGAGGGGAGTGACACTGCTCGACCAACAACTGTAGATTACTCCATTTCACCGAGTCTGGCACCATCAGTGATGTCCTCAACACCTGTAGCATTGATAAAGGTCTTCAGAACTGGATATACCTTTCTGTATTGTCTTTATATATTGGTTCTCAAGGTAAAACATTGAGGTTTACATAGTGCTAAGGATTTACATTAACAATACAGGCATTAAGGACATCACCGTTGGTGCCAAATTTGGTGAAATGGAGTACAGTGATGTCCAGGGTGCTACTACTGTTGACTCTTCTCCTCCCACTGTAGTTAATTCACCCTCAGTACAGGATGAGTTCCACGCAGAATGATGCAAATTTAGCAAGGAAAAGAAGCATCATTCCAGTAACAAAATATATTTCAGAGTCTTAGAGAAATAGAGGAAAAGTCCCACGAGGCACGAGATGTGGGGAACTCTATCATCTATGGTCAGTTAGTGGAATTTTGTGGCAGGGTACCCTCTAAATGAAAGCACTTTTGTATTCCATGTGCAGGAGTAAATGATGTAACAGATGCTGTGAAAGCCATTTTAAAGAACGAAGAAAGAGATTGCCTAGTCATCATTCACACAGGCACCAACGATGTCGTATAAACCTGATCAGAGTAGCTGATGGAGAAATTCAGAAAGATGATATGGCACTGCAAAGAGAAAATTAACATTTGAACGTCAAGTGTTCTCCCATGAATGAATGAGTGTAATCTCTTCTTCAACAAAGCTTTCGTTTGATAACAGGGCAAAAATCACATTGCTTACAGAAAGGACCGGTGTTTACTGACACATGGAACCTCTTTTGTGAGCAACGAACTCCATTTTTGAATGATGGACTGCATCTGAATGCAGTTGATTCTGCTCATCTCTGTCGTTTGCTTAGTGATGCAGTATGTTTCTTCTGGAGACAAAAAAAAATCATCTGGAGGTGAACATTGATAATATGCGATCTGAAAACACTAACGTAAGCTACCCCAAACAAAATGGAAATCACAGTAAAAACTCTTCATGTAAATGCATCTAGCCAGTATAATAAATTTTCTGAATTAGAGGCACGTCTTTATTGAAGATAACTGAATCGTGGCAAAATACTGAACAAAGAGATTTTCTAGCAGAGTTTAATTTTCAGCAGTGAAAGGATGGATAAAGCAGGAGATGGTATGATGTTAAATATAAAATCAGGATTCCAGTTAGTCATAATTACCAAGCCATCTATTAAAAACATTAACAGCATTTACATTCAGCATGGAAATGAATCTTGTCATAAAATCACACTCGGCTTACTTATCATTCATCTGGACAGTCATCCAACATCAACAATGAATTCTATCATGAATAATTTATTACGGGCAAAGGGTAAGCCCAAAGTCCGTAGCTAGTTTTCTTTATTCTGACTTGATGGAACACAGTTGCACTCTGGGTGATGCCTGGATTGTTGACCTGAAAACTGGCACACTTCATGTCCCAGCTTCAAAAGGCACAAATTCAGCATAATCCATGGGAGTGACGAGACCTAGCTCAGTGAATAGTCACGTAGGAATGCTTGCAGCTATACATAGTTATACAAGGTTATATATTTCCCACACTAACATTTACGCAAGAACCAGCAAGGTTGAAAAGTTGTATAATCTCATATTTATAAGAAATCATTAGAAACAATTTCCCCCAGATAATTAACTCGCTGCATGCCAGTGCCAGTGCCAGTGCCGTTTTAAAATGGTTTAAATAAAAAAAAAAAATCATTGTGAACGCAATTGTCAAGATTCGTGGGTAAAAATTAGCAGGCATGGAAAGTTACAGTTCCTCTACCATCCCCAAGGCTGTCAAGGCCATACACTCACTCGCTTCCCCCCTCACACTCGCTCTGCCTCACTCTGCCTGTGTGCCTCACACAGTGGTGTACATAGTGAAGGCATTTTGTAAACATTTTCATGTAAGTGTAAGTTGTAAAAATTTTCTTGTAAGTGCAAGGACTATATAGTGAAGTCAAGTTGTAAATACCTTCTTGGAGGTGCCAGGACTGTACGTAATGAAGTCGGATTGTACCCATCTTCAAGTAAGTGTAAGATAATGCATTCACAGTGAGAAAGACACGCAAATTGTGATAGATGCTGAAGTAATAAGTAACCAGAAAAGTGTACTGAACATTGCTATACCTTCCCTGCATAAATACCTGAGTATACCTTACATAGTAAACGGCTTTCTCTCACGTATGTGGTGAGTGTGAGAGAACGGCTATACCTGTACACGAGTATGCAGAACTCAATAAAACTCATTTCCAAGCCTTGGTGAGCATTTTAATGGCAAAATTCGTTGTTTCCACATCAAAATCTATCATGGGGTGACCCATAGGGCTAAAAAATAGCCAGCACACGGTGGGTTAAAAAGTTGTGTCTCCTGGCACAGTGGGGAAATATATAGAAAAGGAGTCTAGTTACCTTGGGGATGAAGAAATAATTGAGGAAAAGACTAAGAATGTGATAGATAAACAACGTACCTAAGTTACTAATCACAGGTGAATACAACAATGGATATTTTAACCCCTCCGTGGCCACAGGCGTCGAATGACGTTTAGCCTATCAATGGCCGCAGGCGTTGTTTAAGCGCGGCCTATAAAAAACTGCAAAAATGTTTGGGAACTGAACATACATTCTGAACGTCTTCACACTGACCTACACTACACTCCCATACACCTTATCAAGCAGTTCAAAGCCTGCTGCTGTGATGAGTGGATTTTCAATTTTTTCACTCCTAGCCATGCCTAAACGAGCACAAATACACCCGTTATCTCGACCCAGGCAGAACATATCATCTTTGTCCTCTCTTGCAAAACACACACAACCACCTGTTATGATTATGAAGTAATACAAGCACATACAAAAAAGACATGATAATAAGTGAAAAATACATTTTTGTCTTGGTGTCTACCTATTTGCTCAGGTTTGCTGTAATGGTTTGGATGATTTGATGCAGTGCAACTTGTAGAAAACTGTGAAAACCTTCGGGAAGTGAACGAAAATCTGGGACATGAGACTGACCTTGACTTCACGAAGTTCACCCTCTCACATATCATCTGTCAGTTCACCACCTGCTGTCATGAGGAGTGGATGTACGATTTTTTCGCTCGTGGCCATGCCTAAAAACACATAGTTACACCCATTATCTTGACTCAGACAGAAAGTACAATCTTTTTCCTCTCTTGCAAAACACATTCAACCATCCTGTTTACGAGACAGCAATATATATATTGCGAAAATAACAAGGTAAAATGATAAAGATGAACGTAAAATGATAAAGATGAACATGTTATTACGGAAAAAATACATTTTCCCCCGTCTGTAAACTTATTTTTTTTCTGCTTTGTATCTGTATTCGTAATAATTAGGCTTCTGAAACTGCATTACGATTTTATTTGTAGCCATGCTCGTGGTGTGGGAGCTCGATGTTGCGACTCAATTTCGTATTGCTAATCGGATCTGACCCTCCACTTTTTTCTCTTGTGGCAGAGTCTAACATTGAAGGACGTGCAGTTTTCTCATTTAGGACCGAAAATTCAACTCTTTCGCTCCTTTTTCCAAGCATGGGCACAACGATAACGTAAAAAATAACTTGAAACTACCATAAACATATTTTATATCATAAAGGTGAAATAATATAATTTTTTTTCCAGCCATTCCTAACAGATTATGTACTGAAATCATTCAACATCATCATATCTCATATATGCACAACATTTTAGCACCATTCGTATTGTTTTTGGAGATAAAAAAAAATAACCACCTGCCCAGTTGCGTTGTGGCAGTGTCCCTGGGCGGCAATATCGGTTGCCGATATTTCTGCAACTTCCGTGGTCCATTGCAAGCCATAAAATGCGTCTAGGAAGCTGGGATTTGTACTGTTAGGTGCATTTGAACTTTCTCTTCAATATGGTAAGAAAAAAATTCAATTTTCGAAACTTCAAAAAATGGCCCCAGCGTCAGCCTGGTGTGCACGGTAAATTCCGGCCCTTCGGCCACAGAGGGGTTAAAATAAAGAAGGTCCAGTGGTGCAATGTAAATGGTTAGTTTATTCAAGAGAATATTATATTTATAATACAAACACATGGCCATGGTAAAAATACAATAAAATAAGGTTTATAATTGGAGTGAGAAAAGTATAAATCATTAATAACGATCACTGCATATACTTTCTCATCCAAGGTTTGTATGACACAATCACTGACAATGTGTCCATGGAGCTTCAGCTTCTTACATATGAAATGACACTCTGACAGCTTGATTTTAGGTCCAGTTTGTTGGAGCCTTGTGAAAACATTTGCTAATTTCTCTAAGTGTTACGGGACAGAGCAACTAGCGATAATGACGTCCTCAAGATAAGCAAAAACTGATTGGCATATCATGCCTGCGAAAACTTCATGAACTGATCGCATGAACACCAACAGGGCATTTCTCATCCCAAACAGAAGTCTGCAGACCTGGTAATGACTGGACAGGGTGCTGAAGGCAGCAAGTGTATGAGACAATTCCTCCATTTCTACTTGCCAATAGTCACTCAACAGATACAATGAGGAAAATATGCAATTATTTTCTCCTAGTGATTCCAAAAGGTCAGTGAGCACTGGAATTGGGAATCTGTCTGGAACAGTCAAGCACTGACTCGGCAGTAGTCGAGGACAGGGTGCAATTCACCACCTTTCTGCCACAGACTGTCAGAATGTTCAATAACATCGGATTCCAACATTTCCTGAATAATATGATCAGCCTGTTCATGTTAACTATGAGGTAAGCAACAGGCAGGTACATACATGGTTTGAGCATCAGGCTGCAATGTAATCACATACTTAACTAGACAAGTTTTGCCGATGTTCTCACAGCTGCAACTCCGCTGTAGTCTCACAAAAACTCAAGCAACGGACTTCTGTACACTGGATAATCACTCTCTTTCACATGAGACTCAAGATTAATTGCAGTAGTATTGTCAGAACAGTGAACAACTGACCACACATCTGCAACAGAGAGTGGGAAATCTTGGCATACACATACGGATGCTGGGTATACCAAGAAATCACCAATTTGTGTTCCAGCTCGACGGGACAATTCTTGCCACCGGCACACTGTTGTTGGAACCACTTCAGGCAGGCCTGGTCGAGTACACCAAAGCATGGCTTGGCCATTATTTTTCTCTCATTCCATCACACAGTTATATCATGTTCAACCTGTAAGAACTTCTTGATGGAGCGCTTGTTCTTCCAGAGATCCTGCAATGCGGTCCAGGCTATGTCATAGTGTTTGATTAGCCTTGTGTTAGTCCAGCCATGCTCCATCTTCTCAATTACCTTCATCTTCTCCATGGTGAAAACGATAGGACGCCTCTTTGCAGCTGGTGGAGGAGCCATGGAGACAACAACCTGGACCATACACAAGACCAACAAGCTCTGCAGCTGCCAGTGCACTGCCACAAATGCCAAAAACTCACCCATCATGTAGAATTATGGCTGGATAGTGACAGCACTAAGGCACAGAGCAATTAGAGGCCACAAACAAGGCACATGGGACTACAAACAAAGTCACAGCACTGGGGGTAGGCACCATATGGTCAGTAATTCCAGAATCACAATAGAGCACAAGGATATGAAGCACTGGGAGGCCACAAGCTTTTGCAACAACAATGAAAGGGTATGGGAGGCCACCGAGTAAGTCACAGAACTAGGGCTTTGCCACCTCTTGGTCACAAGAATGAAGTGTACAGATACATCTTTATTGTACGAGATCCACGGGGAAGAACGAAAGAGCAATGCTAGTATCGGCATGCTGGGTGGACCACTCCCACAATGCATTCTGATTGGCTGGCATGTTGTGGGGTTTTCCCCTGCAACGGTTGGCTCTCATGTCTGAATCTGATGATATGCCTCGTCACCAGATATTGCATATGACCACCAGTTGCTTTCCATTTCAGCGCCTGATATTGCAAAATTTCTTCAGATATTGCTTTAACAGAACTGAGCAAAAAGAACCAGATACTGTGCTGAGCCAGTTATTGTGATGACAGAAAATTGAGAGTTTACTGTATTCAGTTACAATCAGTCCACAGTTGGAGACACACAGACATTCCATGCCACTGCCAGAGAACCTGATGCAAAAACTTAGTGGTGTCTACTACTGTACAAAATACATATAGCTGATGCCTGCACCCAAATCACGCTGACACTGGAAAACCAAAAGAGACTTGCCTGGAGCACACATCGTGCCGTACTGCTTCAGACCCATTTGCCCTTCTGTATTAGTACAGTATCATGTTATTTCCAGGAAATAATGTATAAGCTTACCAATGATCTGTGAGGAGTTACTGTGTACTTAGATGACATTTTAGTCAGCATGGAAATACAGAACATCTTCAGAATCTTCCCACCCAATTCCAATATTTACAGGATAAGGGCATGCATTGCAACTTGGAGAAGTGTTCATTCACCTTGACATCAGTAGAAAAACTTGGTCATAGGACTGTCTCGCCAGAGGACACGAGGTGAATGCCATTATCAAGTTGTCACCACTAACAAACATTACCTCTCTGAGCTCATTCTTGGACTCTGTGTAATTCTGTGGAACGTTCATCCCAAATCTTTCTTTGTTGACAGAGCCACTTACATGCCTGACAAGGAAAGATACACCATGGTGATGGAGTGCCAAGGAGCAAACAGTTTTCCAGCAACTGAAGGACATTCTTTGCACAGATACTGTTCTTGACCACTTTGATCCTGACCAGCAGATTGGCATCTCGTGTGATACTTTGGATGTTGGAATCAGGATTGTGCTGTTCCTTCGCAAAGCTGCTGGCACCCAGCATCTACTTGCTAATCCTTCAAAAACATTGACGGATGCACAGTGTTGTTACAATCAGATTCAGAAGAAAGTCCTAGTAGTAATCTATAGCTTGAAGGAATTTCATCAATTACTCTACAGCTGGAAATTCCTTCTCATCACAGACTAAAAATCGTTGGTCTCACTTTTCAGTCCTACAGCAGGCACACCTGCTCTGGCTGCAAATAGACTTGCTCGATGGACACTTATGCTGAGCCAGTACAACTAAAACATCGAGTACAGGAAGACAGCAGACCACAGGAATGTAGATGTACTTAGCCCTCTACCAGTCGGTGAGGACACCATTTTTGACGAGGAGGAGCAGGCAGCAGATGTACCTTTATATACAGCCTGCACTATACAAGCAGTTATTTGAGAGATACGGGACTGTTGGCTAAGAGATCCAGCAAAGATCCAATAATTTTCACAGATCTGTGATACATCTACGAAGGATGGTCAATAGCACAGACTCAAAGGATGTACAACACTACAAAAGCTGGTGGATTCTCTTACTTCTTTTTGGAGGCAGGATCGTTATACTGGACAGATCAAAGAGCTAGGTATTAGAAGTGGTACACCTGGGTCATTTTGGGATATTGTGGATGAAGCAACTTGTCTACTCTGTGGTATACTGGACCCACATCGACGATGACATTGAGCATCTGTGCTGGACCTGTAGAGCTTGTGCTGGACACCAGAACAAACCAACAAAGCCAGCTAACCATCCATGGGTGCTGCCAGAGAAACCTTGAAGCAGAGTTCATCTGGGCTGCACCATCAACTTCCTCAGTACAAATTGGTTGGTTCTTGTGTATGAATACTCAAGGTACCTCTGGATACACCCAACCAGCTCTACATCAACCAAAGGTACAAAGGACTTGCTTTAG
Source organism: Coenobita brevimanus (assembly GCF_032717465.1). Lineage (NCBI taxonomy): Eukaryota > Metazoa > Arthropoda > Malacostraca > Decapoda > Coenobitidae > Coenobita > Coenobita brevimanus. The sequence goes on along the minus strand of NC_136983.1, from coordinate 8,008,337 downwards.
GACGAGTTTGTACACTTTGGTTATGTAGTACCCAGGTTACAGTCAGTGCTCCTACATTCTTGTCTGATGAATTCCAGGCATGATGTCAGGAACTAGGTATTATACACCTCACTGGAGTGCCAAATCATCCCGCTATGAATGGTGCTACTGAGCACTTGGTTCAGTCATCCAAGCAGTCTCTGAGGAAGTCTTAACTCTTACCAAAGGCTGCATTACAAGAATTTTTGCCAGAGTATTGACATAATCCACTGGATTCTGGCCACTCACCTAGCGAACTTCTCAACAGTCACCAGATTCTGTGCAAGCTGGATGCCTTGTTCACTTCTCTTGCCTCTCAAGGATGACAAACAACGGAAGCTGCCAACTCATAACAGGTGGAACACAATTATCTAGTTTCCAGGTTGGTCCATACCTATACTGTTGGAACACCATGCTACTCTTTGTACTGTGGACCTAAGTGCAACAAGCAACTGTGCTGGGATCCGGATGTTGTTACCAAGGTCTTCGGCACATGGAGCGTCAAGTTGCACTTCGTTCGAAGAGAACCCATCTGGCACCGACACATCAACCAATTATGTCCTTGCTACTGAGTGGAAGAGGACCCAGACCCAGGAGGGGCACCAACATTCCCTGTGCAGCTCCAGGATCCTAAACCACTGGGAGTAATTGGGGAAACATGTCCAACGCAGCAACTTGGGAATAAGTGGAACATTCGACTACTGGTACCAATGGACGACATTATGGACCAGACAACCCAAGACGTTCTGAGAGACTTCAGCAGAAAAAGGAAGCAATGTGTCAGTACGGAGATACACAGTTAAAAAGACTCGAAGCCTCTTCACCTCATACTAGTTCATCAGTAGTGGTTCTATTCTGCACACTCGAAGCTTTAAGATCGTCTGTGTGGACACAACCCAAGGTATAGTCTCTGGGCTGAAGTGGGAAAAGCCAGGCAGAAGTAGACCCTGGCTCATAGACCGAAGATCTCCTGTGGCCAGCGAATACAGCTCATTTATATATTTGTATATAGTCTGTATTTATAATTTGTTACTGTTATTCACTCAAGCCAATAAATAGGCGTGTTGGAATCCTGTAAATTACTCTCCTTAGCCAGATATACAACTCTGATGGTAGTTAGTTCCGGTGGCAGCACTGCTAAATAAGAGGGAGAGTGGCCATGTGCAGTTTGCCACAAGGGCATTGGAAGTAATTCCATCTTGTGCAGTGTTTGTGATAATTGGGTGCATAAGAGATGTAGTGATATTAGAGGCAGACTGCGAGATAATGCTGCTTTCATGTGTGTGGTGTGTCGGGGAAAGAATGTGGAGACTGTCAGGCATGAAGGATTGATCTTGTTGGAGAGTCACTTGAGTGTGTGGAGGAGTATTTTGTACTTGGGAGACGTGTTATATGATGGAGTTGGAGCTAGCTCTGTGTCTAGAGTGAGGAATGGTTGGAAGAAGTTCAGAGAGCTGTTGCTTCTCCTGGCAATGAGAGGGCTTTCCCTTCATGCTAAGTGATCTTAGTATGCGACATGTCAAGGTTGTATTGTTGTATGACAGTGAGATCAGGGTAGTGAAGGAAGAGGATATTCCTTGGCTGAAACGTGCAGAAATGACAATGATTATGCGGATGTGCAGTGCGTCCTTGAAGATGAGGCCTAGGGGCGCTAGGTTTGTGAGTGAAGAGTTGAGAGGAAGGATGAGACTGGAGTGTATTGGTTTGTGATGAAGGGTAGACTGAGATGGTTTGGGCATGTGGAGAGGATGGGGGATGACAACTGGGTGCAGAAAGTGAGAAGTATAAACGTTCGGGGTGAGGCTGTGAGTGGCCAACCGAAAAAGACCTGGGATGAGGTCCCTGAGTGAGACCTCAGGGATAAGGGTATGAATAAGGAGACTGCCATAGATTGAGCAGCATGGAGAGCCACCATTAGGTGACCAAGGCATATTGGAGCCTTTGTAAACAAAATTAAACGGTAAATGATATTGACGAATGATTATTTTGTAAGATTTCAAAATTTGCCGATGATAATAAAATATATAACAAAGCAGAAGCATCATGGTAGAGGCCTCCACTCACCTGATCCCCCTTCCACCGCTCCCTTTAATCCGTTTCACACTCTCTTTTGAGCAAGTTCTTGTGTGGAGCCAGTGAAGCGCACTCTCAGAAATTGGCTGAATTTTTTGGCTTTTAACCAGGAAGGAGCAAGGAAGTGTACTGGCACAGGAGTCTTTACCTGTCAGATGTGGGACAAGTGGTGAATTCGTAGTGGCTTTGGAGATTTCGTAACCGTTTTTCACTAGCGAGTTATTCTACTCATTACACCACAATATATTCTTGTATGTTGTTACTGTAAACGTTGTCGACAGTAGAATAATTGCCATACATATGAATAGTAAGGTGTATTATGCAGAATTACTCGTTAAAGAACAGGTGCTATGTAGGCTCATGGGAGACCTTAAATACGACCTGTAGCATTCTTTGATTTATACTTACACTGTATATTCCCGGACCCCTTAATCCCGTAAGGAGTGGCCAAATACAAACTATGTCAACGTCGCCCAGTCCTTTACCATCAAGCCGCCCTCCTTCAACTCACACCTGCTCTCTCATATATCTCTCTGCTCCATCCGCCCATTTTATCTTTAACTCCCACCCCACTCACACCTCCTCCGCCTCACTCACATAATCTCCTAATCAGACTCTCATTCTCTACCCTCTCCACATGGCATAACCATCTCAAAGAAATTGTCTTTACATTGTCTGTCAGGTATATCTTAAAGTATTTGTCTTAACACTGTATTCAACGCTCTTTACTTTCCTAATTTGTCCGTATTAATCATGCGGTTAAATGTAAAGCACTCATGCGGTTAAACGTAAAGCACTGTGCATTTATTGCTTTGGTTGAGATTTACAATCCTCTTCTTGTGTGTATGAGTGGTAAAGGAAAATTTAATAGCTGTCCATTTTCAACAAAAAAAGAGAAGCAGTCAACACTGTTATTGCTTGCCGTACATATATATTTTTAAATGAGTGCGCATGTACGTGAATAACCATCCGTTTTCTCTCTTTCTAATTGTTTGTAATAATTTGTCCCATTCTTTGATAGAGAACATGCCTATTATGATTACACCTGACTATTTATTCAGAGTCATCCATGAGTATACCGAAATTGTCCGTCTGTACTTAATCAGTGTAGTGCCCAGAAAATAACGAAAAATGATAAGAGTATGAATCATATGAGGAAAACAAAAAAGACTTCATGGATTGGGTGGGAAGCTGAAAAATGTAGAGGATATAAACGCCATCATCCACAAGCAGAAATTGTCGTAAAAAGAGATAACAGGTAGACAACCACCGTAACAGAGAGGCAACCCAGATATGGAGTGAGATAAAGAAGCAGAGAACTAGATAAATTCGGAGACAAGCTGGGTCTGTATAACACAAGCTACCAGCCAATTGTTCAGAGTAGAGAAAGTTGAGAGAGAACTATCTTTGGCTGCTGTTTCCGTTGTTGTCGTTAGCGCTGTTGCTGATGTAATAAATTTACATATATACACAATAGTATATACGAAGACATGCATATCGGAGTAAAGAATTTATATGTTAAATTTCTAGTCTGAATAAAGAACACACTTCCTTTTGCAGGTCTGGGAACTCACAATCACCAAATTCCGTTTTCGCATTGTGCATAGAAGAATCTTCCAAGAAATACTCAACGTTCCTGCACTTCCTCCGGCAATTCCAAGCGAAATTCTCCCTCTCTTCCTCCTTTCCCTGCAGAGCTTATGCACAGTCACAGTCTATTAGATAAGAGTGTTACTGTATGGTGGTTAGGTTAGCACAGGTAGGTTAGGTTAAAGTACATGTTACATTCAAGGGCAAGGCATCACAAACCCGAAATTTCTCTGACAGAGTTTCACAGAGCTCTGTTCTCACACTCTTCAACCTATACATGCATATTCCCAACCCATAACCTCTCATAAACATTGTTTTATATGCAGATGACATCACCATAACAACCACACACCACACTGCAGACACGACCTCCGCGCTTCAAAGGGACATATTACAGACTTAAGTGGAGGACAACCAGCTGACGTTCGCACCAGCCAAATCCAACGCCACACTTATCACCTACAGTTAACAAGAACACATGTGTTCCCCCCTGTGTCACGCTTGACAATGTACATGTGCCACACACCCCTTACACTAAGATGGCTGGAGTGACACATGACACCAGACATACTTTTAAGAACGATGTACAAGAAATCAAGAGGCGAGACACCTCTAGACTCAATGCACTCAGGGCAACTACAGGGACATATTTTGGAAAAAAAAAAAAAACTCTCCTCATTCTACAAACAATACATTAGATCATTGATATCCTAAGCCTTCCCAGCAAGGGATTGCATCCTATCTAATACCCATTACATACAGAACAACGCCTTTCACAGCACCACTGGATGCATCAAAATCACTCCCACAGCTCACTTACACTCTGAAATTCAAGTCCTTCCTGTCAGAGACTAGACTGATATGAGGGGCACACAGTTCTATGCAGCAACTTGTGCCAGTATTTAACATTTCTCTCATTACATGACAGAGACAAACAGCACACATAGGCACATTAAACAGTCACCACACAAACATTGTAAAATCCTCTGTAATAATTTCCTACTTCCAAACATTCCAGCACTAGCAATGAAGAAACACCTACATACTCACTCTATGAACAGGGCAGTATAACACTAAGATCACACCATACTACAAGCCTTCCCCCCCCCCGCCCATATATTTACCCATCAAAGATGTCCGTAAATAGACGTGATCGAATTCAACTGGCTGCATATGGAGCAGGACGTTACTCAACCCTCTTCAGCTACCAGCTTAAGCATATGTCCAACTGTCAGGAACTTTCCCACGACACGTCACGATCTTTATGTCTTCGTGTGTCGCTGCACTTCGTCATGAGTAACGAGGCGAAACTTAGCGATGACGTAGTGCTGACGTGGAGAGCTTGGTAATTCTTCGCGGTTCTTGGCGTGCCACAACAAGTTTTGGAAGGTTCAAAAATTGTCAGCATGGCAGCTGACAAGGAGGAGAACGTGAAATGTCATGACAGTGACGTCATTTGTCGTAGGTGTGTCGTAGCTTGCCGTTGCGTGTCGTGGCGGTCTTGGCGTGATGTGAAGTCAAAGTGACCGTTAATTTTTTAACTGAGGGATGATCGTATTGTGTCATCAGGATAACGTGACACATCCGTAGGGTGTCATGGGATGTCGTAGCAATGTATTTGTGTGTCTTAGTACTAACGTGACTGTATCATGAAATGGCCGTTTAGGCTTACCGTTTGAAGTATGATCGTGGCATTTCACCAAGATCATACCTCAAGGAGTAAGATCGTGGTGATCGGGGCCTTTCTCGAAGATGAACTGGAATATGGGACACGGGCTTTATACTTGGACTGGGTTGAATCACGGATGACTAGTGCCCAGCTTGTGAATAGGACTTCACAATACAGTGCATATAACAGAGTGCTGCACCGCACATGCTCCACTAGGATGCATACATAAATTTAGCT